>NC_051310.1:90668270-90850770 GCF_015220235.1 Choloepus didactylus | reverse complement strand
CTTAATTTTAACATCCTATATCCTGTCTTCAGGACCTTTGACTCCCGATCCAAAGCAAACATTGTACTGAATTGTTTTCAGGGGGCCCTCCAGGCGCTCAGAAAAACCCTTGTTCCCTTTCAGGTCACGGACCCCCTCCCTGCTCCCCCCACCTCCCCAGAACCCAGTGACACAGAGGAACACTGGGCCGCTGTCTGAGAATTCATGCCTTGTTCAAAGGGAAGTTTTCACCCGAATAGATTTTTGCCTTTTGCAATTATGTCATTAAACTCATTCTGAACTTAAGTCTTGGAATGAAGTCCAGAAAGGGTCTGCCCTTTCAGCTTTCTGGCTTTACATAATTTATGGTTTTGAATCTTATTAAAAAATGCAAAAGGGACTCAGAAAATTCCAGGCAGACGCACACAGTTGCACTTCCCTCTGCCCACCCCCCCCCCCCCGCTTAGCCACTGTTCTCTGTAATAATCTTCACAGAATTTTTCTCCCTACGGTAGAGGAGGTGCCATCCTCAGGATTAGAGGTTCTTAATCCGGGTCATGAGAAGAATGCAAGCCTGTGGAAATTGCCATTCAATTCCCCTGTCCATCTCCTTGGCTCATTTGTTGTCGGCTGATAATACACCCACCTCACCATCACCCTCTTCTCTCTCAGCCTCTTTCTCTCTCCTTCCCCTCTCACTCTCCCTCTCCTCCTTCCTCTCCCTTGCCCTTTCCATTTCTGTCTCCATCTCCATCTCCATCGTCTCTGTCTCCATCTCTGTCTCTGTCTCCATCTCCATCTCCATCATCTCCATCATCTCCATCTCCATCTCCATCATCTCTGTCTCCGTCTCCATCTCCATCTCCGTCTCCATCTCCATCATCTCCATCATCTCTGTCTCCATCCCCGTCTCCATCTCCATCTCCATCCCCATCTCCATCCCCATCTCCATCTCCATCATCTCTGTCTCCGTCTCCATCTCCATCTCTGTCTCCATCTCCATCATCTCCATCATCTCTGTCTCCATCCCCGTCTCCATCTCCATCTCCATCCCCATCTCCATCCCCATCTCCATCTCCATCTCCATCCCCATCTCCATCTCCATCATCTCTGTCTCCGTCTCCGTCTCCATCTCCATCATCTCCATCTCCATCCCCATCTCCATCTCCATGCCCATCTCCATCTCCATCATCTCTGTCTCTGTCTCTGTCTCTGTCTCCGTCTCCATCTCCATCTCCATCTCTCTGACTCACCTGGCCCTGGGAATGCCACTTAAGTATTTAAGGGAAGTAGCAGGAACCAGTGGAGGGATGTGTTTGAAGTCAAGTTTTCTGCTTTCTGCTCTAGCTCTGTCACATTTCCACACCATGTCTCTGGGCAGAACACTTTTTCCTTTGAGCCTTGTCATTTACATCCGTGAACTGAGTTTAATAGTAGCATCTACCTCACAAGTTTTAGTGGGGATTAAGTGACCTGGCACATTTCAAGTAAAGAATTTAGGAATGCTTGGACATAGTAAGCACTTTACACATGAAAAATAAAGAATTTAGCACTGTGCTTTCACATAGTAAGTGCTTAAAAATATTAGCTTTATTATTTTGGGGAGATCGAAGAGTGTTGTAGGTAAGATTGTGTTCTCTGGAGGTGGACTGCCTGTGTTTGAATTCCTGCTCCATTATTTAATAGTTGATGCATTTTTTTGAAGAGTCACTTCCATTCTCTAAGTTCAGTTTTCTCATCAGTGCATGAGGATAACATTGCCATTAATCTTGTAGGGTTGCTGTGTGGAGAAGATGACATGAAGTATATGTAAGGTGCTTAGCTCAGAGAGTGGCATCTATATACCTCCAATAAAAGCAAGCTCTTGGTCTAGAAATGTTGTGCCAAGTAGAGGGAAAAACAAACAAGCAATAAACAAGCAAATTTCTCTAACCCCCCGACAATTACTGCATCCAGTTCTTTAGGAGTTGGGGCAGCCTCACCTTAAGCCAGGTCTGTGGCTGCAAATCCAGTGCTGGCCTGAATTCATTTACCCTTGGCCACGCTGCCTGCTAGAGAAGGTGCCACCTGCCAGACCAGTGACAATTTTTAGGGTGAGAGGGATGTCTTGCATTTTTGTCTGGCGACCTCCATACCTCTTCCCACTTCATGGTGGGAGTATCCTTCTCCATTTCTCTCCCTCCCTAGCTTTCCCTCCACTACCCCCCTGCCTAAATTCCAGATAAGGACAGTGTGATGGTTGGGTTCATGTGTCAACTTGGCTAGGTGGCCTAGCTGTCTGGTCAAGCGGGCACTGGCCTGAAGATTGCTGTGAGGATGTTTGAGGCTGGTTAATAAACCAACGGGCTGGTTTGTCGGATCATCAGTCAATTGACTGCAGCTGACTGATGACTCATCAAGGGGCGTGCTTCCACAGTGAGAGAATGCAATTGGCTGGATTTGGTCCGGGTGATCAGTTGGAGGCTTATAAGCCGGACGGTTAGAGAACCTTCACTTCTTCTTCTTCTTCAGCTGCTCAGTGAAGCTTTTCCTGGGGAGCTCGTCGAAGTTGCCGGTTCATTTCCTGAGGAGTTCGTCAAAGTTGTCGGTTCGTTTCCCGAGGAGTTCCTCGGACGTCTTCCTTGGAGTTGACAGCTTGTTGACGGCTCTGCAGAATTTGGACTCATGCGCTCCAGCAGTTGCGTGAGTCACTTTTACAATTTGATAATCAGAGACATCTCTCGTTGATTCTATTTCCAAGGAGAACCCTAACTAATACAGACGGGGACATGGCTGTGCAGAGCCCTCGGACAAGCTTTGTGCTCAAGAGCCTGGGGAATGTGGCTTCTGATCCTGGGTCTAGAGCCTGGGTCTTCCACTTCTGGCTGTGAACTCTGGTCAAGTTATTTAGCATCTTCAGCATATCTTAGCCCCATTTTTTTCAACTGCAAAATTGGAAAAAACAATAACATGTTCCTCAAATAGTTATTATTGCAAAATAATGCCTGTGGAGTAACTAGCTCAGCAAATGGTAGAGGGGTTATTGGAGGTTTAGCTCTGAAATGTCCTCACCACACCCCACCATAGGGAGGCAGGTGGGAGGAGACTTGAGGAAAGAAGTTTCAATCATTGTAAGAGTGGAGATTTCCAGTGCTTTTTCTCACCTCTGAATTCACTCCTGCAGGTTTTGTCCTTCTAGAAACAGTGGGGATGGGCCACAGTCTGGCTCCCTGCAGAAAGAGGCCCAGGTTGGGGGAGATGTGGGAGGGAGCTGAATTGGGTGTGAGGCTCAGTGCTGGGGCTCCAGTCCCCCAGGACTCCGTGGAGCCTCTGTTGAATGCACCATTAAGCCTCCTTTCTGTGGGTTCTGCTCAAGCAAGAAGACACAGGTCACTCTCTCCACTGTCCCCTGCACTTATTCTCTGCTTGCTGTGTACCTTCTCTAGCCAACGGACAAGCCTCTGTACCTCATTTTGCAAAAATAATTAGACCAGGGAAGTGTCACATCTTCATGCAGGGATGGACTCAGGAGCTATTGCTGGAACTACCCTGTGGCCTTTCAGCTTCAGGAAGGCTCAGATTTTCCTTACCTTGAACCCTTTTAGACCCATCCCTATTTTCATGTTAGAAGGATATAGGATTCTTTCATTTTTTCAGAGTCCCTTGGAGCAGAATGGAGAATCACAGACTGTGAGAGCAAAAAGGAGCTTCAGTGATCATCTCTTCCAGAGATTACAGACTTGCAGCCCATGGCAAATTTATCCCACAGCCATATTTATTTGGTCCACATGGACTTTTTTTTTTTTTTTTTCAAGGAATGCTATGTCAACATTTAAAACCTGGGAGTTTTCCTTGAATGTCCAATTTCTCTTGAAAGGTCAGGTCTGGCAGTGTGTCATGCATTCCAGCATGGTAGCAGACAGACGGACTGGAGTTGGCTGCCTCTTTGTGCTGTGCCTGAGCCTCCCTCCACCACAGCCCCCATCACCCCATCACTCCTGTGGGTTCATCCCCCTCTGTATGGCCTCAGTCCGCATTTGAGTTTGCTACTTCTAATCTATTTTAACTCCTCATTGTCTAGATGGGAAACCTGAGGCCTAAGATAAGAAGTGACTTGGCTGAGGTCACCAAAAGGATAAATGCCGGGAGTGGGATTTGAACCAGCCATTTCTAAAGGGCAGAGCTCTCTTAGCCTGAGACAGCCTTTCAATATGGCCCGCGTGTTGGCATTGACACGGTCTGGAATGACCCCATGGGGAGGGAGTCCCCCCTCTCCGGCATCGTGGGTTCAGGAGTGATTGATGTATGGGGCCAAACTGCAGAGTTCCAGCTGGAGAAGCAGGCCCAGAGACAAGCCTTTCCTTCCAGGTGCCAGCATTGCTTCCCTCACTTGATTATCTCTTCCCTTGTCTCTTTCCATTATCCCTGTTACATATAGCAGGAAGAATGTTCTTGGTTTTTCATGTAAACTGAGGTCAGGGGAGGTGACTCACTGTGGTATAGGGTGTGTGGGTGGCCCCAGGGCTCAGCCTCCCTGCCTTTCCACACATTTACAGAGGAGGCACCAGGCCTAAACGGGCCACCACTGTATTGCCCTGCAGAAACAAGGTTATGGTTAATCCCTGGCCCTTCTCTTCCAGCACTGAGCCCCCAGGGTTACGTCAAATGGTGCCGTGACCCCCAGAACTGACTTGGAGCAGGTGGAGAGGAGACAGGCTGACGGCAGCAACAGTGACCTCTGTGTCCTCCTCCTCCCAGGAGCTTCCGTGCTCCACGGGGCCTGCGACAACAGGTGGGGTCACGTCTCAGTGCCTGGCAGGCTGTGTGCGTGAACATGGGTGCCCAGAGGCCCTGGGGGCTGGCAGGGGCTGACCCTGTGTTTCTGTTATCTTCAGGCTGCCACAAATCCCCATCGCTGAAAATGAAATTAAAAAGAGCAGCTGGGAGATAATATGTACAGTAGATGCTAATGTAAAATACCTCCCTGTCCCTCTGATAAGGCTGCTCCTAGGACAAGCAACTGGGATTACACAGTAATCTTATTATACAGGGTCTGTCAAGGGCAAGGAAAGGGTCACTTCTGCGTGCATGGTGGAAGCGGTGCTGCCCCTCCTCCCTGGCATCTCTAAGTCACTGTCCGCCTGCAGAGGCCCCTCGTTTTTCTCCTGCATGGGGGGATGTCCTGCAGGTGCCAAGGGCCTCTTGACTCCAGACTCCAGGCCCGTGCAGTTTCTGCCACACTTCCCCCTCTCAGCGGGGCTCCCCCTGCTGTCCCCAACCTCATTGACATTCCTGCAGCTTGAACTTGCTGCTGGTGCCTGGATTCCATGATTTGTCAAAAGGAGAAAGTATAGGGAGGAGAATGTCCATCAAGACCCAACATTCCTAATGTTGAATGGTCCAGGTATCCAAGTAGCAGAAAGACTTACTGCTCTTTTGTTGGGGCAAGCTGACACACTATAGGGTTGTGATAAGGACCTGTCCAAAGAGAGAGATGAAGTCTAACCCCTAATTCTGACTTAGAGCCCTGCTTTCTGAGTGACTGAGTAGTAGGAAATGGTGCCTGCTCCCCACCCAGCTTCCTCCTTTGCTGTCAGTAAAATCTTATCCCAGCCCTTTGTCCAAGAAGCATAACTCTGAAGCAGGGAGAGGCACATGGCAAATTGGCATTGCACGTTACCTAAGGATGGGAAAACAGATTTTGGCTAATAAAAAGTAATAAGATCTGGTACTTACGTTGATTTTTATGTGCAAAACGCAGGATGGTTTATGCTCTGGCACTGGAGAGGAGTGCACTCTGTGGGGAAAGAAACAGACAATTTAAAAGAATGACAAAACCATTGTTTCATGTTTTATGTATGTTTGATTTATATGTGACACCGGAAGGCAGATTTGTGCTTACATTACATGAAGCAATGTTTAATGGGCTCACATTACACACTCCTACCTCCAACTGTGGCGTGATGACTTCAACAGTGCGGGAGCACCATCAGGCTCGCTAACTCACTGGCTAAGTGAATGAATGAGTGTGACTGCCTACAATAATTCACATAGCCACAGGCACGCAGGTCTTCCCTCCTCCTCTGGAGTCCTTTGAAGTATTAGCGAGCAAGTGGACAAGGAGGATCGTAATTTCCTTATACCATAGACCAGTCATCAGCACCTTTTTTCTGTAAAGGGCCAGATAGTAAATATTTTCAGCTTTGCAAGCCAGAAGTTCTGTGTCAAAACCACCCAACTCTGAAGCAACCATAGACAATAAATAACATAAAAGAATGGGCACGGTAGTGTGTCAGTAAAAATTTATTTACAAAAAGAGGTGGTGGGCAGGAATGGGTCTGTGGGTTGCACACCGCTGACCCTACACCTAACCCTTTGGTAAATTCTCATAGGTGAGAGGGTGGTATTAAAAGCAAATCTGGGATGTCAGTGAAGTTTGGCTGTTGATGGAGAACTGGACACAGCATATTACTATGAAAAAAAAAACCCACCATAAAACCAGTTGTCAAAGAAACTGAAATCTTTTTCCTACTTTGTTGATCTGGAGAGAGGTGCTAGGAAGCCACTTTACTTATCTTGCCCTGGTTTCTTTGTGAATAAAGTGAGGGTTCACATCAGAAGATCTTTAAGGCCTTTTTCAGAACTGATAAGATTCATTATTACTGCCCCCCTCCTTCTCCTTTTTTTTTTGTGATGAATTTTGGAAACCTCACTCTGGACCACTTCAGGAGAAATCAGGGATTGGAGTGTGGTGTGGAGGAGAAAAAACTTAACTGTGTCTAAATTCTGTTTCTGGAAATAAAAAGAAAAGTAAGCCTTGCATGCCAGTTTGGGTGTATTATGTCCTCCCAAACACCATGTTCTTTAATGCAATCTTGTGGGGGCAGAGATATTAGTGTTGATTAGGTTGGAATCCTTTGATTGAGTGTTTCCATGGAGATATGACTCAGTCAACTGTTAGTGAAGTTTGGATTATTTCCACGGAGAAGTGGACCCACCCATTTAGAGTAGGTTTTGATTTAATCAGTGGAGTCCTATAAGAGCTCAGAAAGAAGGAGCTCTGTGCTGCAGCTTAGAGAGACATTTTGGGAATGGCCATTGAAAGCAGACTTTTGCTGATGCTTTGGAGATACTAGCCTAGAGTTTGCCCTGAGAAGCTAAGACTAGAGATATTTTGGAGAATACCACTTTGAAATGCAACCTGGGAGCAAGCAAATGCCAGCCATGTGCCTTCCAAGCTAACGGAAGTTTTCTGGATTCCAATGGCTTTTCTCCAGTGAAGGTATACTTATGTTTATGCCTTGGTTTGGACACTTATATGGCTGTAGAACTGTAAATTTGTAACCAAATAAAGCCCCTTTATAAAAGCCAATCCATTTCTGGCATTTTGCATAATAGCAACATTAGCAAACCAGAATACCTTGTTATCTATATAGTTTGTTCATGGTGCCATTTTATTTCTGGGTATAGAAGAAATGCATTATAACCTGGCACTTGGACCTCCTACTCCTTCTGGGGCCTTTTTCAGTGCCTGCTTTTGATGGTGGGCAGTGCCCAAATCCCCAGAAGCTCAGATCCCTGGCATCAGCCCCAAGTGAAAATCTGAAAATCCCAACCCAGACTATGAATCTTGAAAAATGGGGTAAAGTAGAAGGATGTCAGAGGAACTATTTATGGTGCAAGTGACAGAGAGATGCCAGAGGGTACCCAGCAGGAGCAGGGCCAGCAGCAGGTCCTAACCAGTCCCTTCCTTGTCCTGACGTGGCTGTGGTTCCTGGGCCAAGACTCTTGGCTTCTTCACATGGTCTGAGACTAGTCTTCCAGCCTTTCCACTGGTTCTCTTAGCTAGCTGATATCCTTCTAAGATTTTTAGGTCATGCTTAAGTTAGTTGGGGCACTTTCTTTTGCTTGTAATCAAAATCCCTGATGGAAACATCAAAAATAAAGCTCTGCATTTACTTTTTATTTCAGTTCTTATTTTCAAAGTTTGAATATCCTCTTTCTAGATCCAAGAGTCATGCATTATTAGCATGAATTCTAGGCTAATCCTTTGGGGGTACCCACTGCACTGGGAGGAGGCCTCCCATTTGCACTGGAAAGTCCTACACTTGTGGCCTGCTGTTGAATATAGTGTCGACCTCAGAGGTTTCTAAAGGACTGGCACTCTAGAAGAACAGCTTCCCCTTCACTTGTTTATTCATTCACTCATTTAATCATCTATCCCATCAACATTTATTTAGCACCTACTATGTATTCAGTACCATGTAGGGCACTATCCCAGGTAAACAAGGCAAAAGGAGATTGCAATCTCCGTGGAGGGCAAACAAATAATTATATAACCAATTGTTTAATTACACTTTTGTATAAGAACCCTGGGGACAGTTTAGGGTCTTTTGATGAGAGATGGCCAGGGAGACTCACAAATCTGTAAGGAAGGGTGAGGAAAGCCTTGCCAAGGAAGTAGCATTTGAACTGACAGCTGAAGGATAAGTGGGCATGAACTAGTTGAAGAGGGGAAATAAGCAGAGGAAGCAGAATGCATGGAGGTCCAGAGCAGGCAGGAGCACTGTGCACTTAGGAACTGCAAGGAGACCAGGGGGGCTGGAGTTGAGTGAGTCGAAGGACAGGGAGGTGAGCCAAGATTGGAGAGGCATTTGGGCCTTGGGTTGGCTAAGGTAAAACTTAGGGACATTTTATCTCAAAAGCCATTGGAAGCCATTGGTGGGTTTTAATTGGGCAAATGACAGGATTGGCTTTTCATATTTCAAAGACAGCTCTGACTGCTGTGTGGGCAATGACTCAGAGGGGCTGAGTGAGGCTGAGAAGAGGGCAGGTGGGAGGGATTCAGTCCAAGTGGGCCATGGTGGTGAAAGTGGAGAGTCAAGAAATGATTCAAGAGATTGTGAGAGATAAAACAGAACTCCCTGAGTAGTTGGTGGAGGGTTTCTGTTGTGAACATAGGGTAGACAGAGGTGGTATTTACTGAGACAGGGATTTCTGGAGGAGGAAGAAGTGGGGTAAGCATGAAAGGATTTATTTTAGTCATACTGAGATTTGTAACCACCATTTGCCCCCTGTGGACTCCAGATTTTCTGACCTGGCTGCACCAATTAAGACAGTTCTCAGCTGTGTGTTAATACTGCCCCCCAGAACCAGTGCAAGCCCAGCTGGGTGGAGCAAGGGTACTGGGTCACTCTGTCTCCTATACCATTAACTCCTCCACTTCTGAATGTCTTGGGGTGAGAACATTTGTCCCTTTGGAAGGCTGAGGACAAACAGCCCCCTGCTTTCTCTTTCCCCATTGGACATCCCCCTGTACCATCCCAGTGAACATCTGCATCTGCGTCTCCTCAAGCTGTGGTTCTCTCCTAACTCCTCTTTGACCTTTTTCCAAGAGTACAACTAGTCCTGACTCCCCAGCATCCTCTCCGGAGGCCACTCCTCCTGAGGCCACTGGGACATGTTCATGAAAATAGCTGGCCCCAAGCTAGGATCAATATATGCATAGAACTCTCAAAGATTGACGGTTTATTATTCATCCAGCTTTTTGGGTTCTTCCCCTCCTTGCTTTTTGAATTAAGGTCCTTACCATCATAATGTTTACACACTCCAGCTGAAAACAGAGAAAAGTTATGAATAGCCCATATTCATAATATATGAATAGCCCAATAGCTTGATGCTAGCCCAGTCACCAGGCTATTGTCAAAATTGCATGGAGACACATTTTCTGGATGACCAGTGAACACCATTTCCCTCATTGCCTGTGAACAACTGTCACACTTGAATCAGTGGTACTGATTGTCAAGCCCTTAGAAAATTCCATCCAGAAGAAATTCCATCCAGAGAAACTCTAAGGGTAGGCCTAGGATATGCTCTCTACTCTTTGCAGAAGTTTAATTTCAAAAAAAATCCCATAAAAGACCCAAATGGAGATCCATACCCTGCCCCCTACCACCACCTTAAGGCTCACAAATATGTTCTTTCATTCCGCTATACTTTCCACTTTTCCCTCAATTAAAATGGGCATTATGTTGAAAAAAAATAGAGCATGGTTCTCTCAGAAGGACACAGGAAGAAAAAAATGCGCCATAGGCAAAGGAGACATGGAATGAACAAGTGCATTGAAAAATTACTGAAAGTTCAGAGGAACAAAGCAAAATACCATCAGCTCAGCAGTCCTTGATTATTTCACTACGTGACACCAAAAATAAGCAAGATACTAACCGATCAGTTTTTTTTTTTTTTTCCTTTCTCCACTTGACTCTTAGAATGGGAACATCTGGAGTTTGGAATCAATTGTCCAGAACTAGCTGCTGTGCTAATTAATATTCACTCAACTGGCATCCCACCAAGGTGCCCCTTCTTGCAGCCTGGTTTCCTGGAACCATTTGCAGGCACCACTGGTTCCCCATCAACTTTATCCATCTTAGGAAAACCCTGGTTTGTCAGGGGGAGGAGAAAGGCAAGGAGGGTGATGATGAAGGCTGCAGCATACCTTTCTGTCTGAAACAATGAACACCCATTCAATGATGGGCTAGAAAACAACTCAGAAGTAGAATGATTCTGCAGAGGGAATAGCAAAAGCCAATAACTGGGTCCCCTGCCCCCCACTCTCCAGCATAGAAGAGGGGGCACTAGAGTCCCAGAACAATTTCATGCTTGCATCTGGCTGCATGAGAAAAAGGGCCAGAATCAAGACATCTGACTTCAGAGATTTTTCTGCCTTGGCCATATTTTCTCTTTTTAGTGATGAAGAGATATAGGTGCTAGAAAGGTCTAGGAAATGTCACTACCAACAAGAGTCTATAAAACTCTGAATCCACCTCAGTTGGTTCTTCTTATGTCTTGTACTAGTCCCTTGCTCTCCTCTTCACAGGACATAACTTGAACAGAGCTTGATATGAATGTTAATACACCAGCCGCTCACTTCATCTAATTCACTGGCCTGTTGATGATTCAATGTGTAGACTTGTGCTGCCCAACATGGTAGCCACTTGAAATGTGGCTGGTCTGCGCTGAGATGTGCTCTAAGAGTAAAACCCACGTTGGATTTCAAAGACTTCATATAAATAAAGAATGTAAAATATGTCATTAGTAATCTTTATATCTATTATATGATGAAATGATAATATTTTGGATACATTGGGTTAAATAAAATATATTAAAATGAACCATCTGTTTCTTTTTTTAAATGTGGCTACTTGAAAGCTTAAAACTATATTTGTGGCTAGTATTAGTGGCTTCCACTGTATTTCTACTGGACAGCATTGATCTTGAGTCTCAAATCTCAATTGATGGAACTGCCCTCAGCTCCCTCTAATAAAAGAGCTGCTATTTATTGATAACCCACCATGATGGACCTATCCCTATTTTAGTGACTTATACATTACCTTTAATACTCATGCCAACCCCGTAATATCAGATGATCAGCCTCACTTTAGAGATGAGGAACTTGGGCTAAGAGAGGACCTGTGACTTTTTGGACCCATTCAGTTCAAGTCAACAGCATCAACTGAGTACTAACAGTATGCTCCACATTGGGCCTGGCACTGGGGACCCCAGGCCTTGAGGAGTTACCACCCATGACTGACTTGCAATTGAATTGTGGGTCTCTCTTGCTCTAACTCACTCTTTCCCCGACCCTATGGGACTCCCCTTTGCAGTCACTCAGTGTCAGGAGGATGGGACTTGCTAGTCACTTACATGTTTCATTGTCTGCTTTTTATCATGGGAACTGATTATAGGGACAAGGCAAATGGATAGAATTAGAGCCAGTGTCTGAGTTTGACTTATGGGATCTCCTTGCTTCTGCAAAGCCTTTCCAGCACAAATTGTTATTCTTCGTACTCTACGAGTGGAATAAGCTGAAACATTGAGCCCTGGGCTTGATATTTATGTATGTCAGCACCAGGCTAATTCAGGAGGATCTAGGACATGATGAATTATGTAGTCCTGAGGCAAGAGGTCACATCTGGGAGGGTCTGGACAGAAGAAAAATGAGACAGAAGAATCTACAGGCACCATGTGCAGGGGGCACAGTCAATGGTGGAGCTGGGCCTGGGCCAGAATTTGTAGAGGTTCTCACAGGCTTTAATTGGTAAGCTGCGGCTGGCAATAGGAGTCCCAGCAGTAGGCGCGTACCTCTGAGTGTAAGGCAGGAAACCTGTGAATCCAATGTAAAGGACCAGACTGAGAATGGAATCTGGAAAGACTGGAAATGGTATTTCTGACTGTGGAAAAGGCAAACAGGTCCATATGCAATGCAACCTGCATGTGAGTTTGGATCTTGGGCAAAACTACTCTAGTGTTGCTCATGGTGTTGGGGAAATGCCCAAAATAGTGGCTCTGCTGTCCACAGCATGAGGGACAGGATGTTTTATATTTAGTTATAAAGAGATTTATGTTTAGTTCTTTTTTAAATTCCCTAAGAGGCAAGTGCAATTTTTATCATCTTCCCTGTATTGCATATGAAGAAACTGTGGCACAGAAAGTTTAACTTTTTAACACAATTGATGAGTGACAGAGCTAGGAACCCCACCTAGGCAGTGTATTAGGTATCTGTTGCTAAGCTACAAATTGCCACAAACTCAGCATCTTAAAAGAACACACACATTTATTGTCTCACAGTTTCATGGGTTGGGAGTTTGGGCATGGCTTAGATGGTACTCTTCTTTGGGTCTCATGAGGCTCAACTCAAGGTGTCGACCACATTGCATTCCTTTCTTGAAACTTGGCTGGGGAAGAATCCAATTCCAAACTCATTCATTTCCTTGTGCTGTATGACTAAGATCCCTGCTTTCTGGCTGGCTATTGACCATGGATTGCTCTCAGCTTCTAGAGGACACCCTCTGTCCTTTCTAGGCAGCCCCCTCCATAGTCTCTCTCAGAGCACGGCTGCGATTTCTGCAAGGCCAGCAAAAGACTCTCTCCATCCAGTCTGCTAAGACAGAGCCTTATGTAACACAATATAGTTGTGGAAGTGACTGTCCCATCGCCTGTACCATATTCCATTAACTAGACGCAAGTCATAGGTTCTACCTGCCCTTGGGGGAAGGAATTATACAAGAGTGAGACATCTTAGAATTCTGCCTACCTGTGTGGGTGTCAATCACAGAAATGAGGGATAAAAGCTGAGTATGCTGTGTCACAGAACCAGGATGTATCCTGTCCATCTCCACCTGCCCCATCTCTGCCAGCTCTTGGATAGATGATCCTCAGACCACAGAATCAGCTCTGCCTGGTATCTAAGCCTATGAGCACCAAGCCTGAAAGCAGTTGCTGTCAGGAGTCCACCTCGATAGTAGGTGGGGTCCAGGATTGTCTTGTTTCCTTAAACCTGGAAACTTCTATGCTTCAGGTAATCCCTTAGTCGTAGTCTACATGTGTTCCTCTGTTGGTTCCTTTTCATATACCATTGGCAGACTTTGTGCCAGGTTCTGGATATATAAAGCTGTATCTCCTTTAGGAGACCAGACTTTATTTCCTAGCTATTAGATAAGGTTCAGCTTCAACCTAGGAGATCCCTGGAATTCTGGGACTAGCACCCAGAGACTCCTAAACTGTGGATTTCTTAAACATCAGCATAGCCTACCTTGTATTTGTGATGGCTGGCCATGATCTTCAGAAGCAGTTGCATAGCTGGGTCAGTCTAGGCCCAACTTGTCTACTGCTTCCCTTACTCCCCTCCCACCTCCTCCTCCATTCCACCTCCTGGCCCACGGTGGCAGTCCCAGAAAGGCGTCCAATAGAGCCTAGGGCAGTTAGGGTTGCCTAGGATAGCCCCTCTCATACTTGCAGCTAGAGGCTGCTGTGACACAGGTAGAAGTTGGGTTCACCTAAATCTGGTGAATATCTTTATATAAAATCATGAACATGTTCTGTTAAAAGGTACTTTTATCTTTCTGGTATAACAGAGAATTGGACTCTTAAAGAAATGGTGTGTAGCAGAAGTCTCTGAACAGAAATTGATGGAGGTTGTTTAACTCTGTCAGCACTCCACTGGGGTGGGGGGGGGGGGGCAAGAAGAAAGCCTTTCCCTGGATCCCAATCTCCCGTAGGAGGATTCAGCTGCAGAGCTCTTCTCAAAGAAGGAAGATCCAAATAAGGCAGGGAGCAAACAGCTGCTATCTTTGACTTGGAGGTCAAAATCCTGCTCACTACTGCGCTTAGTCAAAGGAATTGTGTTTTCTTTGCTTTCTAAACACCAAGGACCTGGGAAGTATTCAATTTATACATATGGTGAAATGAATGAATGAACTATTTCACTCATTCACTCATTTCTGTAGTCATTCATCCAAAAATATGTATTATATGAGTTTCTTTACCTCAGTCAGAACTCTCCAGTTTTGCAAAATGCCTAGAGTCTGGACTTGTTCTTTCCTACACAGTTCAGTTGTCTTGGCTTGCTTCCACAAAATTTACTGCACAGACCATCTAATCAAGCTTCACTGTCTAACTAGATCTTCGATCTGCCCTATCCTGATCAATTCTGTTCTCTATCACCCATGCTTTGCTGTCATAATCTTTCAGGATCCTTCCTTCAACCAGGAACCAGAGATGAGAACCTCAAAGGTATCCAACAAAGCTGATGATTTACTATGAGTATACTATGGTTCTTTTGCTTCTTGCATCTCCTCTGCTATTGTTTTTCAAATAGATACTTTGCATGGGGAGGGGTGGTCCATGGGCAAATTCTTGAGAACTCTTGGAGTTCTCCAGGATGGTTTTTAAAACTTGTGATTTTATATCTATGCCAAATTAGATAATATTATAGGCATTTCTAGAGCCTTAGTATGACCGCTATTTTAAAAAACATGAACACCATTTCAGTGACCACATTTACAGTTTGTTTATGATCACATCAAAGTCAGCTGGTACTACTCTAATTGTCTGGGCAAAGGAGAAAAGAACAGCAGTAAATTAATGCATTAAAGACGTGTTCCATCCAAGTGATGTCACTGCATTCTGCACCAAGGATGGTTTTGCAGTAATTTGTATAGAAAAAAAAAAAAAAAGTAATGGGAAAATTGAGTCATCAGAGAGCTCACAGTAGTATTAGTGTGCTAAATTCAAAATAATTTATTCCACAGCAGTCCATATCATATTTACATGGTGAGCTGAAATTTAGTTTTAGCAGAACCATATCCATCATGTTAAATTAATGTTGTTCAAATATTATTGGCTTTGTTTATATTTGATTTGTGACTCTGTTTTGATTTGAAAGTTGTGTAAGAGTTATAAGCACAAGGAATATATACTTAGTTTTATGTCTGTACATATTTTAGTGTGATAGGAATAAAAAAGTAAAGTGCAATTATTCACTATCTCTCCCTACTGAGAATTACCTAATAGCACCAAAACCTCTAATCAACCTAAAGTTGTCTCTCTAGGTGTCCCCACTCCTGGAAGGCAATGGGGCTGTCTTAGATTGGGAGGGCCTGGTTACTGGCTCCCAACCAATACTGCTGGATGGATCTAAATTTTGTACAGGAATCACTCTCTGCAGGCTCAGGGCTCATGGATTATCTGGGATGGAATAAAGTACCTAAAACTTTAATTGCAGGCAGGTTTACAACTTCACTGGAATGGCTGAGGTTGAGTGTGCCGAAATTCCTGCATCACAGCCCTAGAGGACTTTACCTCTTCAAAGAAGCTCTACAACAAAACCCAGAACAGGCATCAAAGGTGATATTGGGTACCAGTGATGGTGACCTGGGCTGGATCAAGAACACGATGTCTTACCCGGTTGACCCTCTCAAGCTGACACCAAAGGCAGGGGCTAGAATTTTTTTCTAGAGGGTGACAGGATTATAACCTAGAAACCTATTAAAATGAGGGCATATGGGATTGTGTGTTCATTTCTGCTCTTTACAGACTCTGGTCTCTAGGGCCAAAGAATGGCCCTATTCCTCATTAGCTATGGGAAGCAAGGTTGATGCTGATATCTAGAGCCACCATGTCTGCTGTTGACTTTGCAGTATATGCATAGAGGGAAAGTAGAGTGCAGGAGGCTGCCAACTTCCCGGGGATATCGCACCTCTGAAATCTGCCTCACAGTGAGACTTGGAAGGAAATGTGGTTGGTAGGAAGGATAGTAGCCAGATAATTGACAGACCATCTCCCAGAGGGCATCCTCTCCTTATGACCCGTCTCTGGAAATGATCCCAGTCCCCCAACCTCTGGACTTTACTTCCCTCTCTTACTTCACTTTAGGGATCTGAGCCAGTTCTGAACCTTTCCTCTGATTTTCAGAAGTCTTGGCTTTTGGAAGGACTGCCCACCACCCCCAGTGGGGAGTCCTCCACCCTTCTTCCTCGCATCACTGAAGCCCCTATGGAATGTTTATCTACACAGAGCTTCTGAGATATGGATTCAGTTACCTGCTAAGCTTGGGAAACCTTTAAAAAAGAGGATGTCTATATGCTTTCACTATCATCCCTGGCCTTTCCCCATAGTAGCACCCCCTCCCAATTGTGTCAACAAAAAATGTCTCCAGACATGGCCAAAGGACCTCTGGGTGGGTGGCAAAATCTTCCCTGGTTGAGGACCATTGATCAAGAATTAGAAATCTTTCTGTGTCTATATGCTGAAGGACTGTACAGGAGTTTTGTGCATCTGTCTGCTTCTCCAGGTGCTCCTATCTATTGGCAGTTACCTTTCTGCATAGCTCATTGTACCAATGTCACTTCATCCTAGATGTCAACAAAGAGCTTCATGGAGCTTCAAGGGACAAAAGTTCACCAAATCACACTTGCAGGAAATCGACAATTTGATCCAGAAAACCACATTTATTGGGTAACTATTAAATGCATGTTACCTCTAATAGTAGATAGATTATCTCTCAACTCCCCTGCAGAATGGGGATTATTAGGCCCACTTTCCAGGTGGAAAATTTGAGGCTCAGAGATGCAGGATGGGGAGCTGGGATTTCATTGCTATAAAGCTCCTGATCTGTTCACGTAACCACCCTGTTTCTGTGAGCACCGCATAATGTTCCTGTTGAAAGTCTGCATCGCAAGGATCAACTGCGATTGTGTGTCACCACTAAAGCCACACAAATTGTGCCACACACAGGCAGGCTTTCAGCACCCAGTCAGCCAAGCGTCCTGGAGCTTGTAGCAAAGCTCCAGGCCTGACCTTTTAAGGCTTTTTGGATTCCCATGAAACCTGAGTGCCTCTTTTAAGCACTTTACTGTCTCTGGATATTGGCCAAACTTCCTTCAACTTGTCTTATTTGAGTTGTGACTGTGATAAAAACTCCATCCTTCAGGGAGTGAGGTGGCCTGCTTCTGAGCTCACTATTCTAGAAGCACGTTCTGAGAAACTGTGCCCTCAACACCATCTTTTGTCATTTCATTCCACTGGTGGATTTGTCTTCTTCAAAGGGGCTCCAAATTTTTGGAGGTCGGATCAGTCACGTAAACTCGTAGCAAATTACTCATAAAGTTTCAAACAAAAGTCTCATTGACCTATTTTTAAAAGCCCGAAAAGGTATGTAGTTAAAAAAAATTAAAAAGAGCAGAGTCTCTTGTGATTAATTGTTGATGTTCCCACGATAGTATGTATTTGCTCTCATTTCCCTATACACTTCAGGCTGAATTCTCTTTATGCAAAATGATGGCATAAAAGTGAAACATGGCTGTGAGAAACTCTGAAAAGTGATTTTAGCAATGACCCCTTTAACGTTTCAGTGGATTTTTACCACTTTTATTCTCTGCCACCCTTCTCCCCCCTGCCTCCGGCTAGCTTCCCAATTCTCCATGGTTTTTTAATAATTTGTAACTCATATCATGGTAAGTGGCTCAGTATGTTAGCCAATTTCCTTTATACCCCAGGAACCATGTCATCAGAATCTACTGATTTGTATACATTCAGAAATCCTGAGCTTCTCCTTATCTAGTTTTTGACAATAGCAATTTGGGCAAGGATTTCATTACTCCCTAATTGCCCCAATTTCTTTTCTTTATTTCCTCTCATTAAAGACAAATTCAGAAAATGAGTTCCCTATCTCAGCTGTCTGAGACCGGCCCTTCATTCTAGGCTCCTTCCTTCCTTCTTTATTACCTGGGCTGGGGTCTCCTCTCATAACTAATTCATTTACTCCTTTCCTTCTGAAGATAGAGAAAGCTTGATTCAGCCTTCTAAACTTTTATTTTTACTAAAGAGGTTAGGAGAAAGAAGAGCATTTTCTTTTTATCTTTCCTGATCCCTTTCCCCCTTTTATTTCTTCTCCCTTGTATTTCTCTTGCAAGCTGTTTCACTCTTTTCACCCCTAACACTGAATTAGTTTAGTGTTCAGCAGGAAGGGCCAATTAGAGAGAGCTTAAGTCCAAACACACCACAGATATCACATTGTTCTTGGGCCTTCACTTCCAAAATAACCCTTGTTTTCAATTGCAGTTGTTCTGTTTTGATTTTGCAATTTCCAGGCAGCACCAATTCTGAGCAAACATTCCTAGAAGTGACCGTTTAAGAAACTCCATCCTTCTCTAGTTTCTGAAGCAGCTTGTCAAAAATGGACAAGGTAGACAGATGCTTTTTCAGACTTGGGGTGATGTTTGAGTTCCAGTAACACTCAAAATCACTTTCACTGTCTGCTCAGAGCGTGTCGGTCTCTGATAAATCAGGAATCTCCTGATACATTTGCTCTGTGTTTATGTGTGTATTTAGGAGTGTGTGTGTGTGTGTGTGTGTGTGTGCATGCTATCTGATGCCCACATCTGAATGAAATCATCCATCATTTCAGCCAATCCAACTAGAAAGTTCCAAACATCTGGAGGTCTGAAATCTGTGAACAGAGCTCCTAGACACTTGCACTGCTCATTTTCCTTCTGGTTTCCATCCATATGCTTGGCGTCGGTGTAGACGCCGCCGCGGTGGTTTCTCTCGTAAACTCAGCCATGCGGCGGAGACATATTACTGAGGTTAGCCCTGGAAAGAGCCTTGTGGACCTCAGTGGAAAGTTGTTGGACAAGCCCCAGACTGTGTTATGAAACAAACCCTTGTTTCCAGGGCTGGACTGTCACTGAACGATCTGTGTTACGTGGCTGCAAATAAGAACGACAAAAATAAAGCATCCTTAATTTCTGGGAAAGTCAGTGCTCAAACTTCAAGACTGAATTATGGAGGGAAGAGATGACAGTTCCTGGATGGGAGATCTGTTGGGAAATGTCCAATAATTTTCCCAACTGAGGCCTCTTAATCACCCTGGGGACTGAGCTGTTTCATGGGCTGAGGAATAGAAGTCCGTGTTTTATTATGCTGACGTGGGCTCAGAGCCCCTTTTTCCAGCCACAGTGTTCCTGCCTTCTCTTCCCCCACTGAATCCTTGCTTGAGGCCCCTACTTCCCCTTGGGTAAGATTTTTGCCTGGGGAGCTCATCCCCCCACCCCCACACTGGGAATATTATCTCTGAGGCCCTGTATCTGTCTATTGCAATCATCTCCGAAGACTGCTTGGTCAAAACCTTGGTTCTGGTCTATATTTGGTCCTTTGGTCTGGAATCATTTCCACTGCAACATTTTAGGTTAAATCTCAGATTTGGTGTCCCTCAAATAAACCATTGCTAATTCAGGGCTCAGGGTGCCTAACATTTACCCTTTCAGTTCAGCCTAGATCTCTGGAATAGGCCTATTTTATTAGGATCACGTCTCAAACCTGTCTCCAAGGTCTCCAAAGCACAGGTCTGACTCAAAGATCGCAAGAGCCAAACTCCATGCAAAGTCAGCCTAAAGCATTGCTCTCATCTGGGTTGGGGCTTGGCCTCTAGGAGACCTTTAGCAGTGTTGGGAGACATTTTTGGCTGTCACAATTCGGAGGTGGGGAGCAGGTCATGCTCCTGGCATCTGGTGGCTAGAGGCCAGTGATGATCTAACCATCCTACAACACACAGGACAGCTCCCTAAACAAAGAATCATCTGGGCCAATATGTCAATAGTGCTGCGGTTAATGGGTGCAGAGTTTGAAAAACCCCTGATCTAAATAAAGTATTCAGCTCCAGCAGCAAACAAAGCTTTCCTCCCCAGACTCAAGCGACTTTGTTTCCTTTCCATCCCACTGAATATTAGTCAAAGGTAAGACTACAGGTGTCAGCCACTGTAGTGAACAAGCGTCATTGTAAACTTACCTAGCCCAACTTGTACTCCCTCTGACCTACCCTTTCCTATGTCCGCCCATTATCCTGTATCATAGTCTCCAGGCTAGAGCATTCCCAAGGCATGCATTAATTAATTAGCTAATTTAACTCTGGAACCCTATTACATGCTGAGCATAAGACTGGGCTCTGGGAATACAAGGATGGAAAATAAAGCTTCTACCATTAAGTAGATGAGTGGAGAGCTAGCTAGGAGCCAGAAGATTATAGTGCAAAGAATTAGGGCTGTGCAGACAAGCAAGGAAGGAGAATTGCAGTCAAAGTGGGGCTCAGGGAGGATAACACCTGAGCCAAGACTTAGAGCATGTTGAGTGTGGTTCAGGCCAACGGGGCAGAGCGATGAGGCAGCCCTGGGAAGGCAGGGGGCATGGAAGGGCAGTCATTTAATGGGACTGGCTGCACCTCCTCTTCTTTGTTAGAATAGCCTGTCAGAGGATATAGGGTGAGAATTACCATGAATGAAAAAATAAAGATGGCCACAGCACAAATCAGCACCAGGAGTAGATACATCACAGTCATCAGACAGCTCTCATTCATTCATTCATTCCTTTCTTCAATAAGTTTTTTTGACTGTCTGGGCATTGTGAAAATTCAAATCCCAGTTACAGCAGAGAGTTTGGTCAAGTTACTCAATCTCCTTGAATTTTGGCTTGCCTGTAAATTATTGATAAGAGTATTAACTACGTGTCTCGTAGGGCCTCCCGAAGAGTTGATGAGATAATGCTTAGAAATAAAGCCTTTATTAATGATGGTGAATTCAAAGGTATGGTAATGGATAGGGGTGACAACTGTTAAATTTAAATCCCTCAGAGTGCTCCTATGCCAGCTAAGTCCTAAAACTCAGAGGCAACAGCCTCTTCAAGAACATCAACCAGATGTGTCCCCTTGGCTCATAAAGTTGACACCCCTTTTCAACATGAGCAGGTTAGGGTGGTCACTGCCTCGACATCCCTGAAGATTGGGAAAGTGATTGCACTAGAGGAAGGGGTAGCAACAGACAAGATGGAATTTAACAAAGGATTACGAATACTGAATCTTTATATTATTAGCTTTTTCTTAGATGCTAGGGTATTAGAATACAGAGAAGGAAAAAATTGAAATGGTGGAACTGTAACCCATAACATCCTTTGAAATTTGTTCTATAGCTACTTGTTAAATTATAATTTGAAAGCCATACATTTTTGTACATATGTTATATTTCACAATAAGGAAACAACTGAAACTGTGGTACTATAACTTACAATAACTTTGGAAATTTCCTGTAGATCTACTTGTAAATCATACTTTGAAAGATATTACCTTTTTGTGTCTATATTATGTTTCTTTTCAAGGAAATAACTGAAAATGGGCAAAAAAGCCTTTAACATAGGCAGAACAGGAACTCAGTGTCAGATGTCATTGTCAGCACTGGCATCCTCGTAAGCGTTGTTGTTGTTATGATTATTTTCCCCTCCTGATTGCCTCACTTGCCTTGCTTTCGGCAGCAGGGCTTTAACACTGCCTCCCATGAGGTTAGGAGCTCCCTGAGGCTCCCAGACAAACAGGCACGAAGTAGTTTGCATTCCATTTACCTCTTGTCAGCGAGTGGGTCCTGAGCCGAGCAGACTGCTCACTCAGCCTACAATTCACGGGTTTCCTGCTTCCCTCCCAGGCAGCTGCTAAAAGGTAAGGAGGAAGCTGTTTCATTACTGTCTCATTCACACCTCTCCCAGCCTCCTGCTCCCTCCAAGGAAAAGTCAAGTCGCTGGGTTCTGCACAGAGTTTAGCATACTGGATTCCAGGCCCGGCTTTCTCAGTTAAGCCCTGTCAAATGTCATTCTCGTTGCACTGCCCAGAGGCGTACATGAGCACCCCCCTGCAACATGGCGCTTTCATGTGCTCTCTGGCTCTGTAAATGCCCTTCGGGTAGGAGCCATGGTTAGATGGCCAGGCGAGACTGCGGTCATGGCTGGGGGCTGGCACGGATCACTGCTGAAATGGACTCCTGTGTGGCTCTAAATTGATCCCAGACCCATCCTCAGAGCAAGCGAATCCCATCCCTTCCTCTGCTCGGAAGGATAATAAGGGCTCTAGACACACAAACAGACTCACAGATGGCTGGATGTCACTCGTTTGGCAATTCTTACTTAAGGATAGCTCAGTGCTGTTGTCCTCAGTCTCTTCAGCCTGTGACATTTCTGAGGACTTGCAGGAATGCCCTCCAAGGAGATAAGAATTCTTTTTCGGTCCCTACTACCTTGTCCTGCCTGAATGCACCTGCTCTCAGTGTGTGTGTTCATATACACACACACACACACACACACACACACACACACACAATAAAAATTGTCAAACACATTTGAGAAAAATCCAAGATGTTGGGACCCATCGAATACCACAGTTCATTGCCGAGGAGATGGTGGTTTGAAAAGTACATGGAGAGATGGCAAGAGTCAGGATCTCTGCATCCTTTCTTGAGAATCACCCCAGAAACAAGGAAGACTCTCAGCCTCACATCTCTGGATACCCATGTCCGTCTTTGAGCATCTACCATCTGTATCTAGAACTAGAATTGTTAAGCTCTAGCATCCATCAGAAACACCTGGACGGTTTGTTAAAACCCAGATTTCTTGGTCCTACACCCAGAGTTTCTGATTCCACTGGTCTGGAGCAGGACCCAGAATTTGCATTTTTTAGCGAGTTCCCAGTGATGCTGATGCTGCTTGTCAGGGACTATGGATCTAGAAAATGTGCCCTGGTCCCTGAATGTGATCAGTGAAGGGAACTGCTTATGGACGCCAACGGCCCTTTAAATGTGGATGACCCAGATGAGTGGACAGAAGCAGGGGATTCTCAGCTGCCCTGGGAGCAGCAGCAACAGAGATCCTCAGGCAGCTGTTAGAGAAACTGCTGCCAGCTCTCTCCTGGCTGGAAGACCACAGACCACAGAGTAGGGGACTCTGTGCCTGGCTCTATGGAGCTTCATTGTAGCACTCATGCTGTTCATCCACCGTCTTCTCAGGATGCTGCACTGGCTGCTGTCCAGAGCAGATAAAGATCTAGGTAAGGTCAATCTCTTTCTGAAGCTCCAGTGTTGATGTAACAACCTGTCCAAAGTACGTCCTTATGACCTATCTGATAAATAAAAGAGCAAGCAGGTCATGCCAGTTTATTCTCCTCCTAGGCAGATGGATGTCCTTTCTGAGCCCAGCAGATGCTGAAACTGAGCTGGCTGTGTTCAGCAGGAAAAAGGAGGATGAAGAGCCAACACTCAGCACCCATATACACCCATGTCGTTGTTCCTATTGTTTCCTGTATGTAGTAGATAATCTGCTCTTCTCAGCCTATGGAAATGCCATTAGTCTTAAATGCCATATCTGGCAGGACATTTGCAGTGAAAAGATTTGGGCCAGTCTGGTTTGAGAGTGGGGTAACAGTAGAACTAACAGTGGAAACATGGGCAAAACTCATACTGGAAAGTCTTGAATGTCAGGCTAAGGAGTCTGCATGAAGTTTGACAATGGTGAGTCATGGAAGGTTTGGGTTGCAAGGTTTTTTTTTTTCAAGAGCCTTATGTTCTTTGACAATTTGATGGGCAAAGGGGACACAGGATGGGGAGACCAGGGATCCACACCAATCCCTTCCATCTCTTTCACTTCCTCATTAAGAGATGTGGGGAAAGGGAAATGTTTTCTTGCCTTTTCAGTAGGCACAGGGCAAGGCATAGTGACTCTGGATGGAAATTCTTCTGAGTAAAATCATAGATCCTATTCTCAGTGTCATTCTTCTCTTTTGTTTTTCTCTAAAAGTAAAATTTCATCTGGGTTCTGCAGAACAAATTTTTTAAAAGAAATATTTCCTCCTGATAGGCATTCCACTGTTCCTGCCAATGCCCATTCATTAAACCCTCACAAGCCTATTGTCCAGGCCTAGTCAAAAGAGACCCAAGATCTTCTACAGGTGGGAGGGGAAAATCTTCAGGAGAACACAGAGGCCACTTGTCCTTAATATAGCAAGAAACTCAGTACCTGGGTAGAGGGCTGGTGATTCCATTAGAACCAAAAGAAGACTCAGAGAATGTGTGCTAAATAAGAAGCATTAGAGGGGAAAGAGGAAGGAGGGAGGAGGATGAAGAGCAGCAGTCATGAAATATATACTTCATATCTGGTATGTGATTTTAACCAAACAACTACACAGTAAATTAAGTATTAATTGTCTCATTTTCCTGGAAAGGGAATAGTTGGCTCTGATAGGTGAATAACCTCCCCGCATTTCCAGAACAAAGAAGTGGTGGAAGTTGAACTCCAAGCCAGGGTGGGTGGAATCTGTAGCTCGTGCTTATTCCATTGCCTGGCACCAACACTACACTTGGCTATGCAACGTGACCGAGATCTAGTCCTTACGATGATCTTGTCAGGAAGGAGGTAACACAAATAATAATTGAAAGTGACCAAATGTGAGTAGAGCCCTAAGGAAGGTAGGAAAATCTATGCAAACACAGGCCAGGGAAGAAGAATTTTATAGAAGAGATAGCATTTGAGCTGCTTTTGGGGGTTGGTAGAATTTTGGTAGGTAGAAATGGTGAGGAGAGGAGTACTGAGAATTCTAGGCCAAGGCAATCTGGAGGACAAAGACAGAGAGGGGGATATTTTGGTTTATTTGGAATTTGCAAAAGTAGATCAGGCAGGAAAAGGAAAGGGTTTTGAAGATCAGACCAAAGCCAGTGGAAAACTTTTCTGTTAGCAACAAAGAATCAATGTGCATGTCAGAGCAGGGAAATGACACAGTCTTAGCTGGGAAAGGACACCCTCTGAGCTGGGAAATGACACTGTCTGAGCTGTACTGAGAGAAGATGAATCAGGCCAGGATAAGTAGGCCGGCGAATAGAGGCTAGTGCTGGAGGCTCCAGAGCCTCTGCAGCATTCAGGGGCTCTTAGTGTTGCATTAGTGCCAACAGTGGGAACAATGGATGGGGTCTGAGCTGACAAAGAGGATGACCAAAGAGGCTACATAAGTAATTTGAGGTTTTCATTAGGATGAGAGCTTCTCGTGTCCTTGAGTAAGATCATCTGTGAGAGAGAACAGGCTCTTTGGCATGGGGGAAATGAAACCAGTGTTGCTAACTTGTGGGAGGAAATCTATGAAGGAGGAAGGGAGGGTCATGGAGAGCCCGGAGCAGCTCAGTTACCTCTGCTGGAGAGCTTTCAGACAGGAAGAATTTCTCAGGGTCCTGAGAACGTGACATCTCACCAGGGCCTGGACTGGTCTGCCTTGCTCCAGTCCATTCTGCTGGTGACCCTTCCGTTTAAGGATGGAACTCAGCGGCAGAGGATGTAGGGACGAAGGCCTCTCTGCTGAGGCTGGGGAGGCTGTTTGGGGCAGCGGGACTGACCCTACACTGGCCTTCCTTTGCTCCTTGGATTTAGCACCCATCTGTGGTTGTCTTCCCAACTTGAGCGTCTCACATTCAACACGAAACCCAGATGGGAAACATATCTCCCCCAACATTTTGGCCCATTAAGTTTCAGGGAACGTGCAGCTCATGTCCCTTGGCTGTGACAGGGAAGACGATGGACGGCCAAAAGCCTTATTTCCAAAATTACAAATTTGGCCAATTCTCATGATACTCAAAAAAAAAAAAATGGGACAGTCTGAAGCATTAAAATAGACTCCTGCATCTTGGTAAGATATTCCAGGATGGGTTGGGTAAAGAACAGGCCTAGGCAGAGGCTTAGGCTGACAAGCAGAAATTTATTTTGGGGGCATCACTGGCAAGATCATGGCACTGAAGACAAACTTTCCGTGATTAATTTCTATGAGCAAAATCTGGATTCTTGATTTAGTCCTAAATGTTTTCAGACCCAACTGCATTCTTGATAGATCCTTGATTTTGCTGTGCTTAAAGTGCTTTTAATGTTAACTGAGCACCTAATATGCACCAGGAACTGCCTGAAGTCCTTTGCAGACAAATCCAACTTAATCATCAAGACAGCCCTGAATGTCAGATTCTTCTCCAGTTGTACAGGTAGATTCCCATCTGGAAGCTTCTCTAGAGAGAGTGACTTGCTCAAGGTCACAAAGTTGATAATGAAGTGTCCTGTTCCCAAACCACTATTGTCTCTGCTGGAAGCTGCTTCACAAGCCCCTCCTCCTCTTTGTTTAAGAGCTCCAGAAATTCTGGGAAAAGTTGCAGGCATTGTTATTGGCCGTGGGCCACAATGTCGCACAACCCCAGGGGACATCGTCGTGGAATTACCATGTGCAACTGTGTGGCCTTTTGTGAACTTCTTGGTTTTAGAACAGGGGTCGGTAAAGTTTTTCTGCAAAGAGCCAGAAGGTAAATATTTTAGTCTCTGTGGAATAGTCTCCAAGGCAACCATCAAACCTGCTGTTTTAGCAGGAATACATCCATAGACAGTGTGTAAATGAATGACTATGGTTGTGTTTCAATAAAACTTTATTGACAAAAGCAGACCATGGGCCAGATTTGGCCAGCAGGCCCTACTTGGCTGACTCAGCTTCAGAGTGAAAGCCAGTGGAGGTAGGTCCTTCTGGGAGGAGGTGCACCGTGGGGCAGATTCTCCTTAAAGCTAGGGTCAGCTTCAGGATAGTGTGGGTGTGAGAACTGGGGCTTAGAGTGCAAACTGATGGCTGAAAAACAAAGCATGCTTTGCATAAATCGTTTATTTGGCTTACACCAAATGTTTAAGAATTTTCAAATTAGCTTCTTATACTTAAAGAAGTTTTGGGAGAATTCACATACAAAAATTTGAAATTTCTGCATTTCATAAAATTGGAAGATTTTCCCTCGTGGCCATATTTCCACACGGCAGCAGCTGGCTGGAGCTGCGTCGGGCTGCCCCATTTAGAAGGGCAGGACCTGAGTGCTACAGTGTGCCACCCGCTCCTCGTGAGCTGCCTATAAGTTACCTGCTCCTTCTGTTTACAACCCATGCTTTAAGGATGCTTAAATTTTAGGTAAGAATGAAATCCTAATTCCAGACGGTTCCACAGCTATCCTTTAATTTTTCTGTTATTGCTCTTCTAATGTCATATTCCCCATCATGGAGCTCCAGTCCTGGGGACTGGAGCAGGGTGTGGGTGGCTTCCACGAGTAGTGAGGTAAGGGAAGGGCCAGAGCTGTGATTAAGCCTCTTCCTAGAGAGCTCCCAGGATAAAAATCACAGAGGACAACTTCATGTTCAAGGGAGGGACTCAGACTGCAAATGAGAGCCAACCAAAAAAGAACAATACTTGGCCAGGCAGTAGGAAGGAGGGAGCAGTGACTGAAGGGCAGGATCTAGCAGAGTGGTCCAGAATGTTTACAGCAGCTGTCTGTGAAGGGTTTCTGTCAGCTGCCATGGAGGAGGTTTGTCAGTGCCTCAGCCTTATTTAAAAACCAGTATTGAGGCAGGGAATTATTGATGCCCCACGGTGGTTCTTCGATCTTGTTTATTCTCCCAAGGCTTTACTTCCTTCCCAATTCTGACATTATCAGCAGGTGAACTCACCTACCCATCCTTGTCTCTGTATCTTAACAGTGTGCTTGGCACATGGTATGCATTTGATAAATATATGTGTCTTCTGTCCATATCACCCTCTCTTCCTCTCTTCATCCTTCCTTTCTTCCTGGGCTTGGATCTCAGGGAGCAGGGCCCTAAATCCTTATCAGAGCTTCACTTCCCTTCAGGATTCATTTCTTTTCTCTCCCTCTCTTGCCTCCTTCTACTTTGCTTCCAAACCCGCTTATGTCTCCCCGTCCCAAATTGAGGAAGAAAAAGAGCCAACCTCCTTCAACAAGAGGACCCCCTGATGCGTCTGTTAAGTTGCTCCCTCTTCCTTCAGCCTCAAACTTCTCAAAAGAGCAGTGAGCTCAGGGCATTTTCTCTACTGACAAACTACTGGTTAAAATACAATAATCATTAAATAAGAATGATTCGAACTCGTTGGATGCTTTGCTCATCACACAATGCTTTTACATACATGAGCTCATGTAATCCTTATGGCCTCCTTTGAATCTTATTTGCTGGTGAAGAAATGAGAGGCCCTGAGAAGATAAGTGACAAGATGCCAGGGTAACCCCATAGGAAATGGTAAAGGCAACGCTTGAACGTTAACATAAACATTGGTCTTACTCTCCATTTTTCCCCCATGCCCCTATGGCTGTGGCTCTACTCTGCTTCTCCTCCTACTTCTATGATGGGGATTTCTCTGTTTCCTTCACTTAGCTCTCTCTTTCCTTCCTGTGCTCCCATGTTTTGTCGTTAGATGCTTCTCTCTGTGTGGGCTCACCGGTTTCCATGCTTTCAACTATAGCCTCTGTGATGGTTAGGTTCATGTGTCAACTTGGCCAGGTGATGGTGTCCAGGTGTCTGGTCAAGCAAGCACTGGCCTAACTGTTACTGCAAGGACATTTGTGGCTGGTTAATAAACCAGAAGGCTGGTTTATTAAACCATCAGTCAACTGATTGCATTTGTGGCTGATTGCATCAGTGAAGGGCATGTCTTCCACAATGAGAGAATTCAATCAGCTGGGTTTAATCCAATCAGTTGAAGACTTTTAAGGGAGAAGAGAGAGAACTTTCACCACTTCTTCAGCCAACCATGTACTCCTGGGGAGTTCATCGAAGATGTTCATCGGTGTTGCCAGCTCGTTGCCTGCCCTATGGAAGTTGGACTTGTGCATCCCCACAGTTGCGTGAGACACTTTTACAAAATGTTATATTTACAGATATCTCCTGTTGGTTCTGTTTCTCTAGAGAACCCTAGCTAATACAGCCTCTAAGATGGACTTTTAAAGCTCTGCTCTGTCCCTTTGTGTCTTTAGACCAGTCACTTACCCTCCTTGGTTCCTTATTTCCTTGTTTGAAATATTAGAGTGTTAGATAGTTGATGTATGCTTTTCTCTATAGCTCCAATGACAAATGACTAAAGAATATTAAAGTAACTTTAAACAAAAATCAACATATAACTATTAGAACTAATAAATGAATTCAGCAAGATTACAGAAAGCAAGATCAATATATGAAAATCATTTGTATTTCTATATACTTGCAATGAACAATACAAAATGAAATTAAGGGAAAATTCCATTTACAATAGCGTCAAAAAGAATAAAATGCTTAGGAATAAATTTAAGAAAAGAAGTGCAAGACATACACTGAAAACTACAAAACATTACTGAAAGAAATTAAAGAAGATGTAAATAAATAGACACTCCATGCTTATGGATTAGGAGATTTAATGTTGTTAAGATGGCGAGATTATAAACTCCAAATGGATGAAAAACTGAACATGTGAGATAAAACTATAAAACTTTTAGTAGAAAACATAGAAGTAAATCTTTGTGAACTTGGGCTAGACAATAGTTTCTTAGATACACAACCAAATCCACAAGTGATGATGGTAAAAATAGATAAATTGGGCTTCATCAGAAATAAAAACTTTCATGATGCAAAGAATACCATTAAGAAAACGAAAATGCAACCCACAGAATAGGAGAAAATATTTGCAAGCTGTATGTCTGATAAGGGGCATATCCAGAATATATAAAAAAAGTCTTACAACTCAACAATATAAAGGTAAATATAACAATTTTAAAACGGACAGAGGATGTGAGTAGACAATTCTCTAAATAAACATATAAATAGCAAATAAATGCATGAAAAGATGCTAAACATCGTTTGTCATAAAGGAAATGAAAATGAAAATGAGTTATTTTGCACCCACTAGGCTGGCTGTAATCAAAACAAGAGACAATAACAAGTATTCATGAGAATGTAGAGAAATTAGAACTTTCATACTTTGCTGGCGGGAATGCAAAAGATGTGCAGCCAATTCTACTGTCTATAGAGACAGAAAGTAGATTAGTGGTTGCACAGGGCGGAGAATGGGTGGTGACTGCTAATGGGTACAGGGTTTCTTTGGGGGTGATGGAATGTTCTAAACTTATATCATGGTGGTGATCACATGGCTCTGTGAATATACTAAAAACCATTGAATTATACACTTTACATGGATGACCTATGAGGTATGGGAATAATATCTCATTAAAGCTGTTTTAAAAAATCAATATATAAAGATGATTGTTATGGGCTGAATTGTGTCCTCCAAAAAGAAATGCTCAAATCCAAACCCCCGGTACCTCAGAATGTGCTCTTATTTGGAAAGAGTGTTGCAGCAGATGTAACTGTTAAGATGAGGTCTTGCTGGAGCAGGGGGGTGGGGTGGGGTGGGGGGGTGGAGGTGGGGGGCGCTTGATTCAGTATGACTAGTGTCCTTCAAGAAGAGGGGAAGACACAGAGATACAAAGACACTGAAGGAAGGTCATGTAATAATATAGGCAGAAACTGGAGTGACACAGCGACAAGCCAAGAAATGCCAAGGGCTGCTGGAAACCACCAGAAGCTAGGAAGAAGTTAAAAAAAAAAAAAAAGATCAATTTCTAGCGCCATCAGAGAGCGCATGGCCCAGTTGATATCCTGACTTTGAACTTCTAGCCTCCAGGAACACGAGAGAATAAATTTCCATTGTTTTAAGCCAACCAGTTTGTAGTACTTTGTTATGAAGGAACATTTGTTATGAGGGGAATGAATACAGTGATGATGATGATGATGATGGTGATGATGATGATGGTGATGATGAATACATTATTATCCATGCAACTATCCTGGTTTTTATTCAGCTTTCAGAGTTACAGGCAGCTTTTCCTTAAGAAGACAGAGGGTACTTTGCAAATTATTTCTCCTCATAGCTTCATCTCCAAGAATCCATGATGACTGTGGTGATCTGAACTTTTGAAGTAAAAAGACTTTAGTTTGAATCCCCACTCTGTTACTAACCAGCTGTGTCATATTGAACAATTTTTTGAACCTCTCTGAGTCTCAATTTCCCTAATTTGTACAAAAGAGAACAACTGAGGGAAGCAAACTGAGTGAAGCAAAACAAGGGATATGTGTAGAATGATAAATGTTAGTTACATCTGATTTCTGAAAAGCTTCTCCAGCTCTTCCACCCCGAGTGGGGTATGAGTAAGAGCTATCTTATGGGGTAGAATGGCCAGTACTTTGGATGGAGGAGAGGCTGCTGTGGCCTCGTCTTCTTTCTATGGGGTGTGTTTGGTGCATTAAAGTTTCCCAAGGTTGCTGAACATATCACACCAGTAAGCTAATAGTTTCCCAAAGGATTGCTTATTCAATAAATAAGTGACTCAGTGGACACCATGGAGAGGTTTCCAAGCCTGGGCTCTTTCTTCCCAGAAGCTCTTGAGGCCAGGAGGAGGGGCAGAGGGTCAGAACAGCCGGGGACAAGGTGACAGGATGCTACACTGGAGTTTGATCCCTGACTTTGGTCCATCAATAACGGAACAGGGGCTGAAAGGAATGAGCTAAACCTGTTGCTCAGTTTTTCCTTCTATTAAGTGGGGATAACACTCTCCCCCCAGCCTCTTTCTCTCTAGCAGAGCGACTATTACAGAACAGCCTAAAGCACTCGGGCCTGTTTGGAAGGAAGACCTTAAATGGAAATAAGGTTTCATTAGCAGCATTATTGTTTTCTACCTCTAATTTCTGTAATTTGGTGGTACTGTATAATTACAGAATAAAGACATAATTATTTAGGCCTTGCCTGGCAAGTCACATGGCTGTTCCATTTGGACATAAATACAATATTGTTGCATAATAACCCACAGAAATCTGCATTTAATTGCGGTGGCTGCCTTGCCTCTCGTCACCCCCTCCATTTAGTCGCGATGCGTTCTGCAGTGGGGACCGTTTCTTAGGCCCTGGGCCTCTGCCCCTAGGACGCCCAGGTTTCATGGCCGCACGGCCTCTGTGGGCAGTGAGGGACCTGTAGCAGGCACACCATTTAGAATGAGTGTTGTGAGAACAGGCTTTCTCACTGTGGACCCTGGTGTCAGATGCTAATGTGTACTTCACACGTTCAATGGACATATCTTGTGATGGATTTAATTAAGCACCCTGATTTAGACATATACTTGGTCTTGATCCCCATTCCCGTGGGTGTGAGCTCACTGCAAATAGGATCTCTTGAGGATGTTATTTTAGTTAAGGTATGGCCCAGTGCAATGAAGGAGAACCACATTACGGATTACTGGAGCCCTTTATAAGCAGAAGAAATTCAGATATATATAGAGAGAAAGCCATGAGAGGCAATGGAAACTGGAAGTGAGTGGGAACACAGGCAAGAAAAGAGAGGACATTGCTATGTGACAGGTGTCTGGAAAGCTGACGAACCCCAAAGATTTCTGTTCAACCCAGGAGGAAGTAAGTCTCCTAGCCAATGCCTTGCTTTGGACTTCCATCCTCTGAATCAGTGAGCCAATAAATTCCCATGGTTTAAGACAATCCTTTGTGTGGCATTTTTCATAGCAGCTCAGGAAAACTGTGACACTTATCAGGTATCTACTATGTGCTGGATACTGTCCCAGGTGCTGGGATGACTGTTGATAAAAATAGGTGGAAATCCCGATCCTTATATGTATGTTTGTGAAGGTGTGGGTGTGTAGGGTGTGGCAGGGAGACAGAGAAGACGTGAAATAGTAAAATGCATTAGTATGGTAGATGGTGATAAGGACTAAGGAGAAAAGTAAACTGGGGAAGGAAGATGGGAAACCATTGCAGAGGTCACATGGTTAAAGAGGCGAAGGAGGTGTATTCGTCACCCCGGGGAAATCTGAGCATTCTAAGCAGAGGGTTTGGAAATGAGGAGACCCAGAACTGAGAGTGTTCTGGAGACCAGAGTGGCTGCATTGGAGTGAGTGAGGGGGGCTGTGGTAGGGGATGAGATCTGAGAGGCATCAGAGGCAGGCCTCAAGATCACATACGAAGGGTTGGTAAACTGAACCACAGCCAAATCTGACTTGCCACCTGTTTTGTTAGTAAAGTTTTATTGGCACATGACTGTGCTCAATCTGTTTACTTATTATCTTTGGGTGTGTTAGCACTACTTTGGGTAGTTAGCTGAGAAGCTGCTACCATAGAGACCTTGCAAAGCCTAAAAGTCTCTGGCCCTTTAAAGAAAAAGTTTGCTGGCCCCTGAAAGAGGGCATTGCTTGCATTATTTCCTCCATGTCAGACACTGTACTAGGGACACAGATGTGAAAAATTATAGTCTGTGCCCTCAGGGTGATACAGTGCAGCGGGGAGATGGGTGCAGACAAGCAGTTAAAACTGTCAGTATCTACTAAAGCTAAGTATGTACGTACTATGACCAGCAATTCCACTCTTGAGTATGTACTCGGCGAAAATGAGTGCATGTCTACCAGAAAGCATGTTTAAGAAAGCTCCTAGAAACATTATTCATAATAGCAACAGATGTGAAACACTGAATATCCATGAACAGACAAATAAATTGTAGTGTGTTCATATAATGGAATACTATGCAGCAACGAAAAAGATGAAACTACTGCTACACACAACTACATGAATGGATTTACAGATGTGACATTGACTGAAAAATGCAGACATGGAAGAGCCCACACTGCGTGATTCCATGGATATGAGGTTCAACAGAGGCAAAACAGATCTATGCTGATCATTATCTTTCATTATCTAGCTAGGGGAGAGAGAGCACTAGGGAGGCTTCTAGGGGTGCTAGAATTGTTCTGGATCTTGATTTGGTCATTGCTGCATGACTATACATATGGAAAAATTTCATCAAGCTCTAAACTTAAGATTTATGCATTTTTACTCTATGTAAATTATGCCTCAATTAATAAGTAAAAAAATGAAAACACAGCTCTACTACCACAGAAGTTTGAACTTAAGTAGTCATATTTTCCCAGGGCAGAACAGAGTGGTGAGAACATCCCTGGGAGATGAAATAGCCTGTGGAAATTCTGAGGGAAAAGGCTTATTCATGGAACTTCCAGGAGAGCAGTAGTGCCCCAGATCATATCCAACATATTTCTATCCCTCTAGGTTTCTCACATTCCTCTGTCCCTCCTTTTAAATTTTCTTTTTTCCTTTAAAATTTTTTATTAGAATGATGATTCACATATCATTTTACTCTTTCAAATGTATAATTCAGTGGTTTTTAGTATATTGACAGAATTGTGCAACCATTGCCACTCTGAAATTCCAGAATATTTTCATCATCTCCCAAACAAACCACTTACCCGTTAGTAATAACTTCCCATCCTCCACAACCCCTCCACCCCCAGCCTTGTGCAACCACTAACCTACTTTCTGTCTCTATAGATTTGCTTATTCTGGACATTTCACATAAACAGAATCATACAATATGTGGCCTTTTGTGACTGAATTATTTGCCTTACCATAATACTTTCAAGATTCATCCATGTAGTATGTATCAATACTTCATTACTTTTTATGACTGAATAATACTCTGTTGTATGGAAATATCAATTTTGTTTATCCATTCGTCAAAGATGGGCCTTTGGGTTGTTTTCACCTTTTGGCTCTTGTGACTAATGCTGCTATGAACATTGTGCACCAGTTTTTGCATTGACATGTTTTCAGTTCTTTGTGTATATATCCAGGAGTGGAGTTACTGGATCATACAGTAACATTATGTTTTATTTTTGAGAATCTGCCTACCTGTTTTCAAAAGGGGCTGCATCATTTACATTTCCAGCAGCAACATATGAGAGTTCCAATTTCTCTGCCTCCTCATCAACACTTGTCATCATGTCACTTTGATAATATCCATCCCAGTGGATGTGAAATGGTATTTCATTGAAGTTTTCATTTGCATTTCCCTAAAGACTAAGGATGTTGAGCATTTTTTTAGGTACTTATTGGACATTTGCATCTTTTTTGGAGAAATGTCTATTCAGACCCTCTGCCCATTTTTTTAAATTGAGTCATCTGTCTTTTTATTGTTAAGTTGTGAGAGTTCTTCCTATATTCTAGATACAACACACTTCTCAGATACATGATTTCCAAATATTTCTCCAATTCTATGGGTTGTCTTTTCACTCTATTGATAGTGATCTTTGATGTACAAACATTTTGAACTTTTCTGAAGTCTAATTTATCTATTTTTTTCTCTGTTTGCTTGTGCTTTAGTTGTCCTATCTAAGAAACCATCATCTAATCCCAGGTCACAAATATTTACTCATTTTTTTTTCTAAGAGTTTTATACTATCTCTCACTTTTATCCCTTTGCTACATTTTGAGCTAATTTTTGTATATGGCATGAGGAAGGGGGTCCAATTTCATTCTTTTGCATGTGTATGTCCAGTTGTCTCAACATCATTTGTTGAAAAGGCTACTTTTTTGCATTGAATGGACTTAGCACCTTTGTCAGAAGTGAGTTGGCCAGAGATGTATACGTTTATTTATGGATGCCTTACTTCTGGACTCTGGACTTCTATCTTTTTGCCAAGACCACACTGTCTGTGGAATACCATAGTGTTCAATGTAGTAAGATTTGAATATGGGAAGTGTCAGTCCTTCAACTCCATTCTTCTTCAAGATTGTTTTGGTTATTCTGGGACCCTTGACTTCCCTTATGAATTTTGAGATCAGTTTGTAAATTTTTGCAAAATTTCCTGCTGGAATTTTGATCAGGTTTGCATTGAATCTGTAGATTTCTTTGGGTAGTGTTGACTTCCTAACAATATTCATTCTTTCAAACTGAAAACTAAATGTCTTTTCATTTGTTTACACCTCTAATTTCTTTCAGAAATGTTTCTTATATTTTCGGTGTACACTTCTTGCACTATTTTTGTTAAATTGATTTATTAATTTTATTCTTTTTTATGCTATTGTAAATGGAATTAGTTTCTTAATTTTATATTTGGATTGCTCATTGCTTGTGTATGGAAATACAACTGATTTTTGCGTACTTTGTGCACCCATCAATTATTATCGATTATAACTATCGTAATTGTTGCTTTGTGCAGTTGTCTTTATATTAGACAGGGAGAGAAGAAGTAAAAATAAAGGTACATTTATATTGTCTTTTATATTTGCCTATGTAGTTAACTTTATAAATGGTCCTTATTTTTCATGCAGATTCAAGTTATTGTCTAGGGTCCTTTCATTTCAGCCTGAAGGACTATTTTTAGTATTTTTTGTGGAGCAGATTGCCAGCAGCAATTTTTCTGAGTTTTGTTTATCTAAGAATGCCTTAACTTCTCCTTCATTTTGGATATGGAATTCTTGGCTGACAATTATTACCTTTCAGTACCTTGAATATATCATCCCCCTATATTCTGGCCAAATCAGATGTTATTCTTACTGATGGTGAGTAATGTCTCTCTTGAGGCTTTAAAGATTTTTGCTTTGTCTTTAACTTTTGACAGTGTGATTATGGTGTGTCTATTTATGGATCTCTTAGAGTTTATTATGTTTGGATTTTCTTGAGCTTCTTGGATATATAGACTAAGTTTTCAGGAAATTTGAGAAATTTTGACCTACTATATCTTCAAAAATTTTTTTCTGTCCCTTGTTCTCTTTCCTCTCTTTCTTGGATTCCCATTATCCATATTTTGCTATAGTTGGTGCCCCATAGGTCTACAAAGCTCTGTTAATTTTTCCTTATCTCTTTCTGTTCCTCAGACAGGATAATCTCAGTTGACCCATTTTCAGGTTCATTGATTCTTTAGTTAACTCAAAGTTGCTAGTGAGCCCTTGTAATGAAATTTGCATTTAAGTTATTGTATTTTTCAACTGCATAATTTCTATTTTGTTCCTTTGTATAATTTCTATCTCTTTATGTATATTCTGTTTGGTAAGGCATCATTCTAATACTTTAGACATCATTTCCTTTAGATCTTTCAACACATATAAAATACTGTTTTGAAGTCTTTGTCTAGTAAGTCCAAGATCTGGACTTCTTCAGAATCATTTTCTATTGACTGATTTTCTTTTATTTTTCTTTTTTTCTTTCTTTTTCTTTTTCTTTTCTTTTTTTCTTTTTGGAATATGTATAAGGCAACTTTCTTGTTCTTTTCCTTGTCTGATAAAGTTTTGAGTTGAAAACTGAATATTTTGAGCATTATAATGTGGGAACCCTGTAAATCACATTTTACCCCTTACCATGATTTTTTTTTTGTTATTGCTGCTTTTTGTAATAGTTGTTGTTTATTTAGTAACATTTCTGAATGAATTCTTTAATGTCTGTATTCTTTGTCATGTGCGGCCACTGAAATATCTACTTGGTTGGCTCTGTGATCAGTTAATAACTGAAGAGATTTTCTTAAACACCTGTGATCAATATGTCTCCCAGGTTTTTGCTGAGGGTTTTTTAGTGTATTGGGGCATGCCTTTAAGACTCAATCGGATTGTTGACAACTCTGCACTAGCCTTCACTCTGTGCTTTGCAGGGTCTCAAGGTCAGACAGAGGTTAGAGTTTAGGGCCTTCTCTGATCTTTCCTGGGAAGGTGCACTGCCATGGGGCATGCATGTAGCTCTCTAAATTTGAGGAATATGTTGAATCTTTTCAAATTCCCTATAGACATCTCATTCTCCAGATTTTCCTTTTAATCTTTTTGGTTCATCATCATTTACCCTAGTTGTTATTGACTGCCTCAAGCAGCTGCAATGTTAATCACTTGTCTGTAATTGTTTTTGACAATCTTTCCTGGAGACAAGTATTTTTGCACTGGGGGAGCTCTGAATCAGGTGAAGTACAGCTATCCTTGCAAGTGGGGTTTGTCAGGGAGCCACTTTACTGGTCAAATAATGACAATTCTCTGAAAATGGCACTTTGAAAGAGTTGCAGGACCTTCTGTTCCCTTCCACAGCTGCCAGGGAGCCATGAATCTGGGCAGTTATTTTTCAAAACTACTGTGGAGCTGGAAAGCAGGAGATGGAACTGGGGCAAGTTAAAATGTCACAAAGCTCATTGCTCTCACCAAGGTTAAGCCATTTTTCTTGAACAAATGCTCCCCAGATTGCTGCCAAGCCTTTGGTTAATTTCCAGATCTCTGAAAATGTTGATTCTGACAATTTTTGCCAGTTTTCTTGTTGCTTCTAGAGAGGAGAGAATTTTTGGTGGTCCTTACTCCACCATTTTTGCTGACTTCCTCAACTTCCCTGAATATGTTTGTTGCAGGAATGCTGAAATAAGCCAATAAGAGCTTAAAGTATACTTGGGGAAAGAAAGCATATGTGAAAATATTGTAGAGTGATGAAAAATGTTGTAGCATCTTTCTATTCAAATTGTTGTACAAGAACCAGCATCATTCCTGGAAGTTTGTATCACTGGGAATTTGTAAAGAATGCTGAATCTCAGGTTCCACCTCTTACCTACTGTATGTTAGCATTTTAACAAGATTTCCAGGTGATTTTTGTATGTGCGTTAAAGTTTGAGAGGCTCTAATATCATGCAGTCCTTGTTAGGTTAAGCAATGCCAGCAACTACATCCCTCTCCCTCATTCTTAGTGACTTAGCACAACAAGTTTATTTCTCACACTATGTCCAGTGTGGTAGGTAGAGATTGTCCTCCATCTGTTGGTGTTAGAATCCAGGTTCCCTTCATTTTGTGACTTTGCCATATAAACACGTGGCTTCCAAATTTTCCACTAAAAGGAAGAGAGAAATGGAACTATCATGCTGTCTCTTAACTGTCTCAGCACAGAAGTAATGGAGAAAACTTCTGCTCAAGTTCACTGACAGAAACTTGACACACATATACAATATAACTGCAAGTAGGCTGGGGAATGTTGAGGTGGGGTATCTGGATTATTTGCTGAGCACTAACCGTCTCTGCAACTGTCTTTTAGAGAAGTTCATATGATCCAACAGTGATGTCTGGAGCAAGGAAAAGTCTATCTCTTGGGGAATCATAGGGAAGATTAAAACAGTATAAATTTAGTTGAAGAGTTAGAAGGTGGATTGAATCTAAAGGTTAAACAAGTAGAGGAAGGTGGGAATCAGAGGATGAAAGAAGAGGATTATTTTAATAGACAATTATTCTAGGAAGAAGGGTTAGGAAACAAAATTTACTCTAAGGGAAAGAGATGGGAAAGATATTACATTAAATCCTCTGCCATCATTATAAAGTGATGTTAAAAGTAACAATTTTTCAGTATGGCATCTTTTTGATGTGGATAGATTCAGCGGATTAGGAATGTGAGTTCTGGAAGTATCTGCCATGACCAATTTTCAGATCATTATTAGAGTGAACATAAATACTTACCCATCACAAGTTTCCAGGGATGGACAATGAGAAACAGAGTAATCAAGGAAGACTGGGCATTTGGAGCTTTGGCTTCTAAATTGGAACAATGCAAACCAGAGTAATCAAGGAAGACTGGGCATTTGGAGCTTTGGCTTCTAATCCCAATTCTGCCAGGCATTCCCTGTGTGACCTCCAGCCAGACCCTTCCTCTGTGGAACTTTGTGGGAGGGTTGATCTAGTCCGGTGAGAATCACCCAGGAAACTTTAAAAAAATACCAGGAGTGAAACAGTGAAAAAATCTAGGGATGGTACCAATGCAACTGTATAAAGTTGGTCTAGCCCAGTTGTCCTTAAACTTTGATGTGCTCATGAATCATGTGAGGATATTGTTAAAATGAAGATTCTGATTCAGTGGGTCGCCGGTGGCACCTGAGATTCTGCATTTGTAAGGAGCTGCCAGGTGATAGTAATGCTGGTCCAGGGTCAACACTTTAGTAGCAAAGGCCTAGATGATCTGAAATCAGTTTCAACGGAAGGACTGCATTTCCCAACTTAACCAAAGTGGCCAGTGGGTTCAGGGAGAAAAAGCTCCAGAGGGAGACATAAAATGTTTGTATTCAAAGGCTAATCTATTGCCCACTCTAGGGCAACAGTGAGAGGTATGAGTGGGCACTGCTCATCTCTCATGTCTACATTCTGCTTACCCTGAGGGCAGGCAAGGCTGCCTCTGGGGACGTTAGATAGACTGATAAAGGATCAGAAGGAGCCAGAGTTAGGTCATGAATTGACACAGGCTGTGCTGTGTGGCTGGAGAATGAGGAAGGAAAGAAGGGGGGCAGTAGGGCATAGGACACTCACATCTGTACTCAGGAACACAGCCAGGCACTTTCACATGCATTATGCCATTTCTTCTTTTTTTTTTTTTTTTAAACATTATTGATGTTTATTTCTGAGTAGTAAGCTTACAGCTGTTTGTTTTCTTCTTTACATTACTTATTTTTTTTTGAACTTTTTATGCTGAGTCTATATTACTTTACAACCAGAAAAATGTCATCAGTTTAAATATATATATTTTTTAATCTGACTGCCTAATCAGGGTTTCTGTCTGGGTGAATCCTTTGAAGGAAGGCACTTCCCATAGCAGCGAATCTCTTTTTTTCTTCCCAGATATATTTTTTTTAATAATAAATTTTATTTTGAAATAAGTTCAATCTTACAGGAACAGTTGTAAAAACAGTACAAACCCCATACATAGAACTCCATCATACCCCGACCCCCCTCCCCCGATACCCCGATCCATCACCTTTAAGATCCTGTCACACCACTGTCTCTTTCTTTCCCTCCCTCTCTCCCTCCCTCCCTCCCTCCCTCCCTAACACCCATCATCTATTGCTCTGTCCTCTGAACATATGAGAGCAAGCTGCATGTATCTTTGAACAAACCATATAATTCACATATACCTTTCCCATGGACAAGAACATTATTTTATGCAATCTCATTAAACACAGCTAAGAAGTTCAAGAAATTCAACATTGATATAAAGCTTACATTCTGTATTTCCTTTTTTTTTTTTTTTTCCTTGTGTCCCATCTGTGTCCCTTTGAGCCTCCTCTCCTCCGACCTCAAATACCATCTAGGATCATCCTTGGCATTTAATTGCCACCTATTTAGACTGTCTTATTTTTTTTTTTTTCCATTGTGGAAAGATATATATAGCCTAAATCTTCCTATTCCACCCCTCCCTAGCATTCCAGTAGTGGGATTAATCACATTTAGAATGTTGCAATGCTATCACCTTCCAACCATCCATTTCTAGAAGTTTCCCTTCACCCCAAACAAAAACCCTACTCTCATTTCTTAACTCCTCATTGCCCCTTCCCCCACTTCTTGGAACCCCTACTCTACTTTTCATCTCTTTGGTCATATTCTCTGATACTTTCTTTGTGTTTACCATGGGGCTTAAATTTAACATCTTAAATCTATAACAATCTTGTTTTTCTTTGATACCAACTTAACTTCAATAGGACACGTAAGCTGTGTTCCTATACTCCTCCATTCCCCCACCTTTATGTAGTTCTTGTCAAGAATTACATATTTTACATTGAGTCCAAAACTACCAATTTATCATTACAGTTTATGTATTTTAGATCCTATAGGAAGTAAAAAGTGGAGTTATAAATCAACAATACAGTAGTATTGGTCTTTATATTTACCATGTGATCTTTACTGTAAATCTTTATTTCTTCATGTGGTTTCAGTCAATTGTTTAGTGTCCCTTCCTTTCAGCCTGCTTAGGACTGATCTACTGGTGATGAAGTTCCTCAGCTTTTGATTGTCCGGGAATGTTTTCATCTCCCCCTCATTTTTATCCTTCAGGTGTTTGTGAATTCTCCAAGTCTCTGATGGTTATTGACTTCTATTTGTATTCCATTGTGGTCAGAGAATGTGCTTTGAACAAATTCATTTTTTTATTTTTTATTTTGTTGAGGGTTGTTTTTATGTCCCCGCATACAGTCCATTCTGGAGAAAGATCCGTGATCACTAGTGAAGAACGTGTGTCCCAGTGACCTGGGATGTAATATTCTATATATGTTTGTTTAAAGTCTCTATATCTATCTCTCATTTCTTTGTTTCTCTGTCGGTAGGGCTCGCTTTAGTATCTGAAGTAGGGCAGGTCTTTTATTAGCAAAATCTCTCAGCATTTGTTTGTCTGTGAAAAATTTAAGCTCTCCCTCAAATTTGAAGGAGAGTTTTGCTGGATAAAGTATTCTTGGTTGGAAATTCTTCTCTCTCAGAATTTTAAATATGTCATCCCACTGTCTTCTCTCCTCCATGGTGGCCGCTGAGTAGTCATTACTTAGTCTTATGTTGTTTCCTTTGTATGTGGTGAATTGCTTTTCTCTTGCTGCTTTCAGAACTTGCTCCTTCTCTTCAGTATTTGACAGTCTGATCAGAATATGTCTTGGAGTGGGTTTGTTTGAATTTATTCTATTTGGAGTTCGCTGGGCATTTATGCTTCGTGTATTTATATTGTGTAGAAGGTTTGGGACGTTTTCCCCAACAATTTCTTTGAATACTCTTTCTAGACCTTTACCCTTCTCTTCCCCTTCTGGGACACCAATGAGTCTTAAATTTAGATGTTTTGTTTTATCTAGCATATTCCTGAGATCCTTTTCAATTTTTTCAATTTTTTCCCCATTCTTTCTTTTGTTCTTTCATTTTCTGTTCTGTGCTCCTTGAGGAGGCTGAGTTGTTGTTCACCTTCCTCTAATCTTGTATTATGAGTATCCAGAGTCTTTTTAATTTGGCCTACAGTTTCTTTAATTTCCATAAGATCTTCTATTTTTTTATTTACTTTTGCAATATCTTCTTTATGCTCTTCTAGGGTCTTCTTTATGTCTTTTATATTCTGTGCCATGCTCTTCTTCAAGTCTTTTATATCCCATGCCATGCTCTCATTGCCTGTCTGTAGTTCTTTGATTAATTCTGCCAGGAACTGTGTATCTTTGGATCTTTTGATTTGAGTGTTTGGGTTCAGGTTCTCCATGTCGTCTGGTTTTATCATATGCTTTAAGATTTTCTGTTGTTTTTGGCCTCTTGGCATTTGCTTTACTTGGCCTTTAATTTGTTAGAATTGCAGTTTGGTGACATACACTTTCTCTAACTAACCAGCAGATGGCGTCCATGAGTCACTTATTCCCCTCAAGTCAGTTCTCCCCAACTTTGTGGTGTGTGGGGATCTGATTCTTTTGGGGTCCAATTAGTGCACTTAATTTGGGTGTGTTGTCGGTGCTGTCTGCCCTCAAGGAGGGGCGTGTGCCTGAGTGGTTAGGGAGGAAGGGCAGGTTAATCAAACCTCCCAGGTGTTCCCAGAGAATTAAGGCTATTCTCTGCCACTGACACAAAATTCCCTGGTATTGGCGTAGGTTCCCTGGGATTTCCGAGCGGTTCCCCGCTCCCTGCTGTGCTCTTCCAGGCCGTGCCACGTCACAAGTGAGCACCGGCCTCCAGGGAAGCCCTGGGCCACCAGGCTGTGTAGGGGCGTTCCCAGCCTGCTTCAAAGATGGTTGAACGGGACTCGTTAACTTCCCCCTTTCCGCACAGCTCCGCTCTCCCAGCCCCATGTATTCAAGGCCACTGTCCACGGCCGATATTGTATCGTGTGAGCGGTGCTGCGGGAAACACTCCCTGTCAGGCTGGGTTTCTTGGCTTGGCTCTGTGCTGTGTGTTCGGCCCCGGGCAGGAGTAGCCCCGCCCACTGGGGAGACGGCTGCAAGTCGTGCGTCTCTCATTTGCTCCCCTGGACCCGAGACAATCAGCAGTGGGTGTGGGACACCGAGGCATTAGTCCAGACCGCTCCCGTCTTATCTGCAGCTGTTCCCGGGCTTCTTTTTTTTTTTCAAAAACGCCAACCCACCGTTTCCCTACACCACAGCATGGCTGAGGGACTCAGCTGACACATTTACTCATTTCAGAATGCAGACTCCTGGTTTCACCAAACGCACGTTCCCTGTGGCTTTAGCAGAACTTGTCTGGCTGATGCTACTCTGGAAGTGGTGTTCTGGGTCCTTTCTGGTTTTTTATCTAGTGTTTTCCGTGGAGGTGTTTTTTTCTCTGTCTCACCTAGTCACCATCTTAAGTTCCTCCTGCCATTTATTCTTTATAAAAGTCCACAAGCATTGGCATTATTAACCTCATTTCCTAGATTAGAAAATTGTGACTCAGAAAAGGTCAATTGCTTGTCAGCCCAGAGAGCATCTGTGTGACATCCACACCCACCCTCTCTCCATTACAGCATACTAAAAAGTGTCATATTTTGAGCCATGCTGATGGTGGGTAGAGGAAAGGCGGTGGCATATCTTCCATTTATGGGTCAATTTATCATGGTCAAGATGGTAGTGTTGTCCATATAGTGCTTCTCTCTAACACTTTCATCCTGTGTAGTTTATCTAAAGATAAGAAGACATGAAGAAATGATCATTAAATGCAGCTATGGAAGATGGAGCTCAACAACATATTAGATGTTGTTGAGAACTGTTTTCCTGGTTTTTCCCTTTCTCTGGAATCTCTTCCCCTGAAGAACTACCTATTATCAAGACCAAAAGAAGGGAAAATGCACAATGGGATAATATTTTGGTATATTATACGACGTGTTTCCTCTTACTTCTTGGCCCACTTCCATTTCAAATAGACTCTGAGATCCTGAAAAAAGTTCTGGAACAAGCTAACTGCATTCCTCAGTATATGTGCTCTCCCTTCCTTCAGATCTCCTATGGATTCCTTCTCCTATCTTTTCGTCTTGACTCAGATGCTGCTTCCTCATAGAATCCTTCTTTAATGCCCTACCAAAAATAGCTTTCACCATGAGAGCTACCTCAAAATCTCAATTGTCCAGTTTTGTTTGATTTTTTTAAATAGGGTTTGTCACTACTTGACCTTATTTATAATGTGCTTTCTATTTGTGTATTGCCTGTCTCTATTTGTGTATTGCTTTCTATTTGTGTATTGCAATACAAACCAAGTTTGTATTGGTTGGCAAACTTCTTTCTGAAAACTTCTTTCTGAAAAAGGCCAGATAACAAATATTTTAGATTTGGGAGGCCATGCGGGCTCTGTCATAAATACTCAGCTCTACCATTGTAACAACCATAAACAGTAGTTAAATGAATGGGAATGACTGTTCCACTAAAACTATATTTACAAAAACAGGCAGTGAAGTGGACTGGATCCATAGACCATGGCTTGCTAACTTTTAACCTAGAAAATAAAGCTAATGGGGGAGTTTTCTGTCTTGTTTCCCAAAGTATTTCCCGTACTGAAAATCAGAGCTTAGCATCTAGTAGGCTTTTAATAAATATATTTATGAATGAATGAACAAAAGGATGAATGAATGAACAAATAAATGAATGAATGAATTATTGAATGAATCTGCTACCTCAGGGAATGGGGTCATTGGAGATCTTTGACTAAAAAAATAAGTCAATTATAGTCTTTAAAGCTGAGGTCCCCTCTGCTAAGACAGTGTGAAATCTCTGCTACCATGCCCTGACTCCATTTTAAAAAGTAATTTAAAATATATCCCTCGATAGGGAAATACAATTAACACTGTGTGGTTGTCCACGAAGGGGCATTGCCTCCTGCCTCTCCTAAGCTGAACATGGCTAAGGGTTGGGGGTTTGGGCTGACAGAACCTACTGCGAGCTTTGGGGATATGAAATAGAGGAGACCTGTCCCTCAGTTTCATCTGGGTTTGGGTAGTGGGGAAATACTGAGCATGGTTAAGGTGCTCCAATGGAGGTGGCTGCTTGGATGGCATGGCAGAGAATCTGTCACCCTCATAGAACTTCTCCTTGCTCTAACATGGACAGGGACAAAGCCTCAAGAGTCACCATGCAGCGAAAAGCAGCTCAGGCCACCTGGAGTGGCCTGCATTTGAGGATGTTCTCTCAGATGCTAGCTTGGACCAATGATCTGAGTTCTGGAGGGACTGAGGACTTCCTAGCAGATGAGAGAGTAAGGCAAATGCTCCCCAACCCCACCTTCGCAAATATTGTGGTTCTCTATAGGGCTAGCTTCATGGGTTTGTGACCTCGGCCATCACACAGACCGCACACTTGGTTTAATGCTCTACTGCATCATTGTGAAATTATTAGTAAATTGTGTACACGGAGTCACACATTTTCATTTTGCACTGGGACCCACAAATTATGAAGTGGGTCCCAGTTCTACGTAATTATATTCAAACCCAGGGACAGAAGTTATTCCATGATTGAACTAAGAAAACTGAATGGACTCAATGTACTCAGTTTATTTTAAATTGTGAATGATTAAGACTTTGCCATGAAGCAGAATGGGGTCTTGAACTAGATTCATTAAGCTATGGAAAAAAACAGAAAGTTTAAATTTTTGCAAATGTGCATTTGTGGACCATAATTCTTGGTTTCTACTGATGGGAAGAAAGAGAGAAAAAGAGAGATGGTTAGATAATTTCTAGCAGATTAATAGAATTCCCTACTGAGTTTGAAGCTGTTGCTTCAATGCTTCAATTCTTCATGAAAGTATTAGGAAATTGACTTTTTAGTCTTCAAAAACCTTGTCCAGTGTTATCCTGTTTTGGCAGGAGGGCCTCAGGGTCATTTTGAAGCATTGGAGATACTAATTTTTATTCCTTGCATAGTCCTTATGAATTAAGCAAAAGCCATATATATATTCAAGAAACTCAGAGCCTTAGGTGTGAGATCAAAAGTTGGTTTGTGTTGAATAAGCAGACTGTACAGTACAAGCAGCCTCCCAGGAGAGGAGAGGAGGCCAATCTGGTTCACTTGGAGGGTACAGGGATGTGGGGGCAGGTCCAGAGGCAGCTAGAGGGTCATTTGACCTTGAGAATAACCCTCAGCCATGTCCATTCTAGCTGGGACAGACAGCATCACTCTAGGTGCCCGGAAAACGGGAATCGAAATATAGCCAGATCCTGTAATGATGCTATTTTCAAGAGGCTATAAAGTCCCAAGGTCATGGGAGCACAAATCTGCACAACGGTTCTGCCATCAATTCTGGGGCATCACAGACCCTAATAAAGCTTTGTTTTCATGAAGGCTCCTCTCCAACCCTACAGGTAGACGTATTTAGTGGTCTTTTAAAAGAATATTTAGATTCCACACATTCATGTTTTGGTGACAACAGGGCATTTGTTTGGGGAAAACACTCCTGTCACCTAGGAGAGGGCATCTTGGAAAATGATGATCCTTTCTCCCAGCACAAGGGTAATCTGTGGACATGTGCTGTCCTCCAGGATCCTAAAATAGGCAGGGAAAAACAGACAGTGTGTGCCATGGGCTACTGTCCACATTGATTTTTTTCCCATATGAATTCTTGGAAGAATTGCTGTTGGTCCCTCAAAGCAGCAATCTTTCTCAAATGCATGCATGACCTAGCACAGCCTTCCTGCCGAGTTTCTGTGGCCCTTAGTTGCCTGATGGATCACATCTAAAGTCCTCAGCTTGATTGCCCAGCCCAGCTGTGGCCCAATCCCCTCCTACCCTCCACCTTCAACTCTGCCTCCCAACCTTTGCTAGAACATTCTCCCCTACTGATCACTTCTTTATTTTTTCCTCCTGCTCATCCATACAAGAAGAATCACCACCTTCCTCTTCTATGCCAACACTGAAGCTTGTAAATACCTTTATTTATGGCTTATTCCCACTCTGCTGCCTGGATTACCAATCTGTGAGCTCCCTCAGGGCAGAGTCAAAGTCAGTTGCTCCCCACAACAAAGCCTCATGTGTGCTAAACTCTTAATAAACCAATAAATAAACCAATGAATAAATGAATGAGTGAGTGAATGAATGAATAAATGAGCTCTTGCCAGATTGCACTTTTTAACTCATGTATTGCTCAAAACTTCCACTGTGTCTGGCAGTCAGATAAAACACAGCTATTGTTTGGTTATAGAATAAATATGCTACTGAAAGAGCAAATCTTCCTCTGAAAGCTAAAAATGCTGGACACTCAGTGGAGAGTGCCTGTGTTGGATAAAAACACTGAGGCAGACTTCAATTAGAGATATGAATAAAGCAGATCTGGTTAAGACTAGGGCAAATCGGGTCAAAGGGTAAAGGTTGAAACTGTTTGTGTTCAAACTTCAACTTCCGTGTGAGACCAAGGGAAGAGAATGTTTATCTGGTGTAGGATCTGTATTTTCTAAACAATAGAACTTCTACAGTCAGTTTGTTCAAACACTACAATTACATGAAACTTTGAATAGGAAGTGAGCTATGGTAGGTCTGTATAGATTAGAATGAAATAGCAACACATCCTAAAGTAATTTGGGGTGGAGAATAAAAATATATATTCGGGGCCCCCCGAAGAGCTGGGAGAGAATGCAGAGGTGTTGGACTTTCTCACCTGGATTGTTGCTGATGTTCTCACAAACACTGGGGACTGATGGCTTGATGTGCTGAGCCCTCTGTCTTGGGGCTGGCCCCTGTGAAGCTTGTTGCTGCAAGGAGAGGCTAAATCTGTCTATAATTGTGCCTAAGACTCTCCCCCTGAGTGCCTCTTTGTTGCTCAGATGTGGCCCTCTCTCTCTCACTAAGCCACCTTGGCGGGTGATCTTGCTGCCCTCCCTCCTATGTGGGAACTGACTCCCAGGGGTGTAAATCTCCCTGGCAACGCAGGATATGACTCCTGGGGATGAATCTGGACCCGGCATAGTGGAATTGAGAACATCTTCTTGACCAAAAGGGGGCTGCGAAATGAAACGAAATAAAGCTTCAGTGACTGAGAGATTTCAAGTGGAGTCGAGAGATCACTCTCGTGGACATTCTTACATGCTATATAGATGACACATTTTGGCTTTTTATGTATTGGAATAGCTAGAGGTAAATACCTGAAACTACCAAGTTCCAGCCCGGTAGCCTTGATTCTTGAAAACGATTGTATAACAATGTAGATTACAAGAGGTGACAGTATGATTGTGAAAACCCTGTGGATCACGCTCCCTTTATCCAGTGTATGGATGGATGAGTAGAAAAATGGGGACAAAACCTAAATGAAAAATAGGGTTGGATGGGGGAGTGATTTGGTTGTGCTTTTTTTATTTTTAATTTTTATTCTGATTTTGAGTCTTTCTGGTGTAAGGAAAATGTTCAAAAATAGATTGGAGTGATGAATTCATAACTATATGATACTGTGAGCAGCTGCTGTACACCATGGATGACTGTATGGTATGTGAATATATCTCAATAAAAGTGAATTAAAAAAAGACTAGAGAGAGGAGCTAAATAGAAAATCAAAACTGAACAAAAAATAAGCAAGAGAACCAACCAAGCAGGACAGCACAGGTGCCACAAGACAGCACCCCAGTCAACTTTAACATAAGACCCTTTTTAACATCCATTTACTAATCGTTAGCCTTTTATGATAGGGACAGACAGACATTCATTGTGAGTAGAGTGATGATACTTCCCAGTTGTATGGCCAGTATAGCTGTGTATTCAGTTATATACATATATCATAGTTCTCAAGTTTTTCTTATGTTTCCACAAATCCCAAAACTTGATAACACTTGAATGAGGTAAGAGAGATGAGAAAAGTGCTCATAAATTAAAAGGCACTGAATCATCCACTGGATGAGCAAGGAAGGTACACAATGAGGGTCCATATTTTTGAGGGCCCCAGGAAGAGCTTTGCGGAGAACATGGCATTGGAGAAGCATCCTGAAGAATGGAGAAAAGCCTCTGCTTCCAATAAGTGAGGCTTCTTGTCCCTGGAGGCATCTAGAGCAATCCTGACTTGGCTCCTGCTGGTGTGCTCTCCTGCATTTTTTCCCTGCCTTTGCTCACAGTGTCCACACCCAATAGAATGTCTTTCTCCTTTTATGCACTGACCTGAATCTTACTTATCCTTGGTGACCCAGGTTGGGCTCCACACTTCAGGCCCTCCTCCCCCATTCAGAGTGATCCCTATATATTTAAACTCCTGTAGATCTAAAGCCTAACCAATTGGTTTATAATTTATTCTATGGTGAAATTTAGTTTTTCTTTTAATTTGGGGCATCTGTCCTTAGCTCCAAGTAAAAAGCAAATCCTATGGGAATGGAAGGTTTGGCTGGAAGAGCAGAGTCTGGAAGCCAATGACCCTGGAGTGACTGGGGCAGATGAGCCTAATCTCCTCTTGGAATGGGTAAGGAGCTGAATTCTAGAACCCAGTGTCAGCCAGGGGAAGGGAGAAGTTACCTGTGAGAAAACACCTTTCCTCAGCCCAGAACAGGGTGAATGCCCCTTACTGGTGATGTAGAACACACGACTTGCCACAGATACGCAGGGAGAAGGGAAGGAGCTGCAGGAGACTCAGGATAGGATTTCTGTTGTCCCCAAACAAATGAGCACCCTGATGTTAATTCTGGGATGGTAGTCTGGGAAATACCTACTACATTCCTTCCTTTATTATATTTCCTTCCCTTCTCCCTCCCTGCCTCCCTTCCTCCCTTTCTTCCTCCCTCCCTCCCTCCCTTTCTTCCTTTCTTCCTCCACTTTTCTCTTTTTCAGTTGTTAGTAAGTTGAATTTAAGTTCTTGGAAGGAATTAATAATATACTATAATTATTTATATAGCCACAGTATTTCACCTTGATCCCTGGACCTGGTAGGTAATAGGTTCTCAGTAAATATTTTCTAATTGAATGATTAGCTGGAAATGTTCATGGAAAATAGGCATTTTCTTTATCTGTATCACTCAGGAAACTCAGATATCAGATATTATCAATGCCCTTGGATTCTTGGTTATTTATTTTGCAAATACCTTTTTAAGGTCTATCTTGCATACTCTAATTTTTTGGTGCCCTGCTAGAGTTCCATGCACAGATATTTTGATGGTAATGTTTTCCAAAGCATGGGTAATCTACTGGTGGATATTTTTCAACCAGAAGGGGGAAGGGGTAACAACAACAACAAAAAACAACACATGAAATAGAAGTCAGCTTCTGGAATCTGAATGTGAGCGATACAGAGCTGGTTGAGCAGAGCATGGCTTCCCTGAGAATCCATCAGTTGACACATGGACTCTGGGCAGCACCATGGTGGTCAGCTGAGTTATCTAGAAGAAAAGCATTTACCAAAGAAGTTCTTTGTGAAAAGGCTAAGGAATTTTCTGAGTGTATAATGGTCTGTGTGGTGGCTTGTAGTTATGTACCCCAGAAAAAAAACATGTTCTTTAGCTTAATACATTCCTGTTAAGTCATGGCCCATTTGAATCAGGTTGGACTTCCAGGTTACTGGAGTCCTTTATAAGCAGAATGAAATTCAGAAATAGAGGGAGAGAGCCACAGAGAAGAGTCGGAAGTCAATGGAACCTGGAGGAGAAAGAAGATATCACCATGCAGATTGCCATGTGACAGAAAAGCCAAGGACCAAGGATCACAGGCAGCCAACCCTCAAACACCCCTAGTCTTTGGGGGAGAAAGGATTGCCTTGCTGACTCTTGATTTTGAATTTGTCCTAGCTTCAAAACTGTGAGCCTATAAGTCACCGTTGTTTAAGCCAACCCATTGTATGGTATTTATTTCAGCAGCCAGAAATCTAAAACAGTCTGTTATTTTTCTCTTGACTGTATTTCTTGCATGAATTGTGGGTGGATGGGGGTGGGAGGTGGTGGCAGAAACTTCTGTTTGGGATTTGGTTCATTCCTGCCTACTTCTTCAAGTATCCAACCCTCTTCCTTCTTCCTGCTGTTTTTGACAAATGCTCCCTCCCACTGCCACCTGTTCCCTCCCCTCCTCGGCTTAACCCTTTAAATGGTTTTGAGGTCTGGCACAATCTTGGGCTACACAGGACATCAATATACCAATGGCTTACCTACCCTATATCCTACCCTTCATTTCATTTCTGATACCTCAAGGTAGAGAATTTCACCCTCACACCTGTTGCCAAAGCTTGGGTGAACTTCCCAGTGGATGGGCCTTGGGTGAACATCCCAATGGATGGGCCTTGGCTCAGAACTACTGGTGGACTGAAGTGCTGATTACCTCAGTTCTAGGGAAGACAGAAGCCCCTGGCCTAGTCTCTAGGGCCATGTTGAGAAACACCGATCTAAAGATTCAGCTCAGGGTGCAGCATCCTTAGGAGACCATGAACCCAAAGGGCCTGACTTTTTGTTGTTGTTGTTGCTTTTTTGTTGCTTCAAGAATGAAGAAGAAAAGAACCAAGAAACTATCTTTTTCTGGGCCACTGGGAAGGCTTATGAGAAGTGCTGCTTGTTCAGGAAAAAGTGACAGAAAACTGCATGAGTTATCAATCACCCTTGTCTCTAATAGTAAATATACATAAGTTCCTAATTGGGCATGCTTTGCTGTGCCTCTGTGCCTTTGGACACTTCTCTTTTGCTTCCTGACATGCCTTTCTTCCCCTTGATAACCTTTCAAATGCCTAACATCTTTCCACACCCAACGCAAAGGTTACCTCCTCTGTGAAGCCCACCAGGATTTTGCAGATAAATGTAGCAGCTTCCTGTTTGGTTCTACCAGATGATTTCCTGTATTATTCTATAAGAACTTAATTCAGTATTTTTTATTGATAACCACATTCCAGGAACTCTGGGAAAAACAATGATAAAAAGAGTCACAGACCTTGTCAAGAAGCTTAGAGTCTGTCTCTGATCACATTGATAAGACTATTTACTTGTATATTTGCTCTGTGCATAAAGGGAGCATGGCTTTTGGAGTTCAGCTGCCTGGAATCAGATCCTGGCTCAACAACTAACTAGATGTAGGACTGTGGAAACCGTCTAAACTCCTCATGGTTCATTGTCCTTATCTATAAAATAGGCATATTGATAACAACTCATAGGGTTGTAATGAGGAGAAATGAATTAATGTTTGTAAAGTGCTTAGAAAAATGCTTAAAATTTAGTAATCACTTTTCAATGTTAGTTGTTATTTTACTAGACTTCCTTTCCTTTGGGGCAGGTCCCAGTTTTATTTTATTTTTTTGTGTGTGTATTCCAAAATTTGATGTAGCATGTGGCATATAGTAAGTGCTTAATAAATATTTGTTGAATGAATGGACCATTATACAACAGATTAGTTTTAAAAAGAAAAGAGTCTAACTCATACATCTCTTCTAAGACAGGGTATTCATTATTTGTTCCTTTAAGGCATTCAGCTTTGACAGCTATGTATGAAATGGTATTAAGCCTGGAGTATTTTCCATCTGCTCTGGTGGCTGCTATTGATTTTACCTACTGAGATATTTGGCTTCTTCATAAAATGAAAAATATTCACAAACAAAATGGGGAAACAGTCTTTAAATACTTACATCTGCACTTCATATGTGATTTAACATTTTTCCTTTTCAATAGGAATGAAAAATACCTTTCTGTTTGGATAGGAGTAAAAAATGGCTCCAAATCAATGGGTTATTTGGTCTGGAGTCATTTCTGAAGATACATGGGAAACAGAAAATAATTCTGTAAACTGATTTTGCTTAGAAACATCAGAAAATCAGATTTCCTCCCTGGCTCAGCCAGAAACTGAGATTTTAAGAATTGGGATTTATAGTGCCAGAATTTGCCAGTTAACTGGGTCAAAACTTAGTTTGAGTCATCTTTCTACTCCGCTTAATGATTACTTGAATAAACTAACTGACCCAATTGCACTCTTTTGGAATGGGAAGATAGTTCTGATGATGATAGTAATGCTGACTCTTGAAGGGACCTAAGGGCTCTTTTTGCCATTTTCCTTAATAATCAGTCCTTACTGGGACCAAAGTCTTTTAATAATAGACTATATATTCGCTTGATTGTTCCATGTCTTGAAAACAGGGTCTGGCTCTTCCACAAAGCTCACACAGAGCCCAAGTTGAGATCTATTATCGACTCATAGCTCTCTCTTTCCTTAATTAATAATCCCAATCACACTACAAATTATTTAGCACCTATATGTGTCAGGCCCTTTACATGCATGTTTCTCAATCCCATAACAATGGCTCATCATGATCCTCATGGATGGTCTCAGTGGCATATCACACTAATGCATTATGTTCTCACTCACATCCTGGCTCCATCATGAGTTCCAAGGGTGGCTTTCCACATAGTGACTCAGGGATCTAGGCAGGTTCTTTCCATCTGATGGCCTCTGCCTCCCTTAGGAAGCTCAGAATTCTCCACTGGGCCCCCTCCATCAACTGGGAGACCAGAGAAGAGGGAGAGCTAACAAGAAGTCATACTCACTATAGTGGATTCTTTCAGCACTTACAGTTATTGCTCCATTCCCTTCCTGCTATTTCCAAGGAAAAATCTGCTGTCCTTCTTATTTCTGTTCTTTTATACATAATGTGCCTATTATTTGGCTCCTTTTAAGATTTTCTTGTTTTCACTGGTTTTAAGTAATTTGATTCTGATATGCCTTAGGGTAGTTTATTTGTTTCTTGTGCTTGGGATTCATGGGTATTCTCGGATATATGGGTTTGTAGTGTCCCTCAAATTTGGAAATATTATGTTTGCACTGTTGCTTCTTAAAACATTTTTACTCCCCCCCTCCACCACGGCTGCACTCCTTTACATATGCATTTGCCTGCTTAAAGTTATCCTACAGTTCACTGATGCTCTGTTCATTTTTTTTTATTTTTTGAGGGGGCATCTTTTTCCTCTCTGTTTCATTTTGAATAGTTTCTATTGCTATGTCTTCAATTTCACTAATATTTTTTGAGAGTGTATCTAATCCATAATTAATTCCATCTAGTGTATTTTTCATTTCAGACATTGTACTTTGAAACCCTGGAAGTTCAATTTTAGTCTTCTTAAAAATTCCTTCATTGTTTCTACTTAACATGTTCAATTTTTCTTATAGCTTCTTCAGAATATGGAATACAATCAATTTTGCTGTTTTAATGTCCTTATCCACCTTATTTACTAATTCTATCATCTGTATTAGTTTCACCTGAATTTTTCTCATCATTGTGAGTTTTATTTCCCTGCTCATTTGAATGTCAGGCAATTTTTATTGGATGTCATACATTATTGAGAACCTTGTCTTGCTGAGGGGTAGATATGTTTGTATTCCTATATAAATGTTCCTGAATTTTGTTTGAGGGCATGATTAAGTTACTTGGAAATGGAATCAGGGCAGAATTTAGCATAGGGCTAATTTTTCCCTGCTACTGGGTAAAGACATTATTGATTGATTGATTGATTGATTTTTTGGTACTCTGATGCCCTTTGAATTAGGAGGTTTTTCACTTTGTCAGGAAAAGGCCCTATTTGTGGTCCTATATAAGTTGCAGTCTCTGTTTCTTCTAATCCTTTCAGGCGATTCTTTCCCTGGCCCTTGGCAAATTTTTTCACATGCAAGGGAACTTCTGTAGTTCTCTGGAGTTTTCTGTGCAGCATTTTCCTTTCTTGTATTTTGACCTGCAATCTCTAGCCATCCCAACTTTTCCAGACATCTACCTTTGTCTCCTCAACGAAACAGGACTGCTGGACTCTGCCTGGTTTTCCTCCCTGTACCATGGCCTGGAAACTTCCTTCAGGAAGTAAACTGGGACAATCACAGGGCCCATGTCCATTGTTCCTGTCATTCAGGGATCATGGACTTTGGTACCTGATGTCCAGTTTCTTGAATGGCATGGTTCATATATTTGTCTGTTTTTCAGTTGTCTCTGATGAGAGGGTTAATCCAGTCCTGCTACTTCATTTTGACAGGAGCAGTGGTGTATAAACCATGGCCAGAAATTCTTTGACACTCTTCCCATGGAGAAGCATTTCTCCTCCCACAGAATCTAGGCTAGCTCTGTGATGCTTTGACCACCAGAATACCAAAGTATTCTGTGCTAGTTTCCCAGGCTCTAAGACATTGACAGCTTCCTTTTCCTGTCTCTTAGAACTTGCTCTTGGAACCCAACACCATGTTGCAAGGAAACCCATCAGCCTGTAGGGAAGCTAAGAGGAGCAGTGGTCTCAGGTGACAGCTCCAGCTAACTTCCAGGCAACAACTGGCACCAACTTACTAGCCATGTGAATGATATGGGAATCAGGTCCTCTACCCCCAGTCAAGCTGCTCTAGCAGATGCCACCTGGTAAAAGAGACAAGCTGTTCCCATAAACCCTGCTCAAATGGCAGATCCATGAGCAAAGTATATGATTTCTGTTGTTTTAAATTGCTAAGTTTTGGAATAGTTTGGTACACAGTAATAGGTGCCTGGGACCCCCACTTTTTAACAGACGAGAGTTCACCATTTGGTCCACTAATTGAAAGGGCTTGGTGGTATGCTCTGAAGGGAGAGAAAATGGATTTGCTGAGCATATTGCATTACCTCTCCACACTTACAAAGTAGATATATATCCCTATTTGGCATTCTGGGAAACTAAGACTCAAAGAGGCTAAATATCTTGTCAGAGGTCACAGCAAATAAGTGAAAGTGTTAAGATTTTGACTCAGGTTTCTTGGACCCCCAAGCCCAAACTCTTCCCCCTCCTATGTAGCCTTCAGCCATTTGAGCACCTGGGGTCCTTCCCCCAATTCCTGGCCTTCCTTGTACATTCATGAATTTATTTCTTTGTTTGAATCCCCCTCCTCGCCTACAAGAGCTTTGACCAATCAGTGGGTCCACATATTAGGGGCTGATAGAAAGAGAATCTGATGTAAAGTGAAAGTGGACCCCAACATTGGGGACATATATGGCAGTGAGATTCATATGAGAAAGCAAGTCTCAAAATCCAGAGAAAAGAGCTCAAATATGCCACCAAAATACAAACATCTAAAATTGAGCTCACATGCAGGGAATCCAGGACGCAGGCACAGGGGCAAAGAATAAGTTTGGAGTGGTCCCTGGGAAAATTCCCACAACCAGCACTGTGGCTGTCTTTGTAGAGAAGGACAAAGATGGCTCAGGCCTGGGTCAGCCATATTCCAAAGCTCTAGTCTGGGGCTCACTCTTGCCTGTGTTACAAGGGATCTTGGCTGGTGGAGATTTAAAAATGAGATCCCTATCCTGCAGCTTATTGTCTATGACTTTGACATGGGTAGTTGCATTTGTAAACTTGACTAGGCTATGGTCCTATAGCACTCAGCTATCCAAACACTAATCTAGGTGTTGCCACACAGGTATTTTGTAGATATGGTTAACATTTATAGTGAATTAAATTTGAGTAAAAGATATTGCCCTTGATAATATGGGTGAGCCTCATCCAATCCCTGAAAGGTCTAAAGAGCAAAACTGAGGTTTCCCTGGAGAAGAAGAAATTCTGCCTCAGACCACAGCAACAGCTCCTGCCTAACAGTTTCTAGCCTGCCAGCCTGCTCTATGAATATATATATATCATCTTCTACTGGTTGGTTTCTCTGGAGAACCTTGATTGATACCAACTCCACGGTGGGGCACACAGAGCACAGACAAATTAGCATTCCCATAACACACCTGAGTGTTTTGCTAGCATTAGGAGTCAGTTACAAACATTCAGAGAGGACCAAATGATACCATGGACTTGACCTGATCTTGGTGGCATCAATTACACCCTTGAAAGAGAAGAGCAACTTTCCCCATGCCCTAATCTCCATTGCTCAGCAAATCAATGCATGCTCATCTTGGAAAGCTGACTTATTGCCCTAGAAATCCAGGAGCTCCTCAGGTGGCAGAGCGGCATTACCCTTAAACTAGGGTTCAAGTACTGTGGGGATCAGAGCTGCATTTAAGGAATTTCTCTGACAGGTAATTATCTGCATGGCACACCAGGGCTAGGCAACGTGCACTGGAAGGCAGCAACTTAAACTCTATGCACACACCAATAAATGGCCTCTGAATTAACTGCAATGTCTGTGTTAAAAGGAAAAAAAAAAATAAAAAGAAAGAAAGAAGAATCTATAGCCAGTGCCATTTTGGGCAGCTCAATGAAGACATCCGCTGCATGCCCCAGTAGTGGTCAGAACTGCAGATAAGACACAGGATTGAGTGAAGGGGGTGGAGAATGAGATGTGGAAATATTATCGTGCCATTCTATAAATCAGTGGCACATTCTCACTTAGAATACAGCAGCCAGGGGCAGCTGTCTCATCTCAATGAGGGTACAGATGAAAGGGTGAAAGGACAGTGGTGCTGATCAGAGGCACTAGGGATGAGGCGGGGGCGGAAGGCGAGAGGGTAGATTTCACTGGCAGAGCTCACGCAGAAGATTAGAGCTCTATTTTAGAGAGACGTGGAGAGTGGTGAGAGAACAGGTCGAGGTAAATGAAGTAGCAAAGGGCTCCCAAAAGGCCAAGTGGGTGTTCCTATTTATCCTCTCTCCTGAAATTAAATGGCAACAGATTTGAAATGGATGAAAGCACATCTCTCTTAAAGCATAAGGTGCTTGGCTTGCAATTGAGCACCCATGAGGCTGCCTGGTGTACTGAGAAGCCTAGGAGGGGGGTTAGGCTGGGAGGGGAGAAGCGCTGTCTCTCCGTAGGTGGGTGTGTCGGACCCAGTTGCTTCTCTGGTCTGAGCCTCAGTTTCTGCATCTATAGGAGGGGTTAGACCAGTTTCCCAGATCCCTTCCAACTCTACAGAGCTTTGATTCTCTGCTTCTACCTGGTAGGAGCTCAGGGAAGCCCAGTGAAAAATGTCTCTCTTCCTTCCCTCCTCTATTCTCCCTACAGGGAAGGAAAGGAATAAACAGACCAGGAGATGGGGTGACAGAGTAGCAGAGGCTTTCCGGGAGTCTCTAGCATTTGATTGCAGAAGCCTGGGATACTGATGGGACCACATGCATTTCAAGATATAAATTAAAGTCTCTCTGAGATCAACTAAAGCCTATTTTTTGATCCCAGAGTAATCCCAATTCACATTTGCCAGCTTTTTGACTGAAGCAAATTGCAAAATTACTTCTCTTGTCTGAACCTCAGTTTCCTCCTCTTTAAAGTGGGGATACTATGGGCACCTCCCTCATAGCTAATTCATTTAAGGCACTTTGCCACCCAGGCAGTGTTTAGCAAATGAAAGCTATTATTAAGAAGATAGAAGGTACAGGCTCATACATAATTTAACAAATCAGACTGGTAATTAGAGGCAGCTCTGGGATTCAAACAACAGACCTTCTTCGTGGGATGCACATGCCTTTCCCACTGGATCCCATTGCTTTTAGTTGGGGGCAAAAGCAGCTCACAGTCCAAGGCAGGGTTTGATTAATACCACATGTTTGAGGCACATAAGAAATACCAGAAGAGGTCAGAGAAGGGGAAAGCTAGCTAGGATGAACTGGGGTCGTCCTGGAGAGCTTTCTAGAGGAGACATCCTTTGGAGTGGGTCTTAGGGGTAGGTTAAATCAAGGAATGACCAAGGACACTTAGGGCAGAAAAGAGTATGAGCAATTCAGAGAGTCAGCCACCTTGAGCCTGGGAAACACACTTGCCGTAGTGGGGTGGAAGGTTCCAGTAGGGTGATAATGACGGCGATGTGGAGATGGCAGATTACAAGAAAATTGAGGAGCCATCAGTGAGCTGAGTGGAGAGCAGCCACGTTCAGGGTAGAGGAAAGAGATCGGAGCCAAGGTGCCAGAAATCCAGGGAAGGCAGCTGTGTAGGCAGGGGGTGAAGAGTGGAGGGGTGAGTTTGATGGCAGATGGCAGCAAGGCAAGCATGGGGGATGCTTTGAAAGAAAGATGAAGCAACAGCAAGAACAGGAATGCCTCCTGAGAGCCTGCTGTGTGCTGGGCACTGCCCCTGAAACTTCACATGAATTTACTCATTGCATCTTCCCAACAGTTCTGTGATGTGGGCTCTAGGACGCTCTGCCTGGCTTTGGAGCAGACAAAGCTGAAATTGAATTTCTGCTCTAGAACTTACCATACAAGCAAGTAAGCTGGTTATTTCCCCAAAGTTCAGTTTCCTCCTCTTTTACATGGGATGATCCTATCTATCTTGCAAAGTTGCTTTGAGGGTTAAAGATAATGTGTGAAAAGCACCCATGGCCTGTTTTGTAGAAATCATGTGCAAAATGGATGCTCTTGTTGCTACTATTATTTTTTTTTTTTTTAAAGGGCTGTCCAAAAGGATTTTAGGCCTGTATGTGAGTGGGTGGCATGGAACTTAAAGGTCAAAGATGATTCCAAATTTCCAAGTGTCAGAGCCTGAGAAAATGCAGCCATCATGGACAGAAGTAGGGCAATTGGTTTTGAGGGAAATGTGATAGGCTTCGTAGGATTTTGAGGCGATGGCAGGGCATCTAAGCAGACAAGTTTGACAGGCCACTGGAAGCATGAAACCTGGTCTCGGGCAAGACACCAAAATGCTAGAAGAAAATTGAACAATTTGTCAAGTGTCTAAATACCTTGCCCACATAATGACAAACATCCAGATTCCTGGAGCCCTTTTGACATGATTTAAATTTCAACTTTTATCTCAGCACTTCATTGTGTATATATGTGGACAAAGACCTCTTGCTTTTCTCTGGATTATAAATCCGAGTTTCTGTTGCCAAGATCCACATGGCAAAAATCACCATTTATTTCTTGGTCTTTTCGTGAGAAACAGCAAAAGGGTTAAGCAAAGCGTTTACTTCTCTTTTTCGCTCTTGGCTCTCAGTTTCTTTATTATTCACACCTCAACACGTCTTATTTTATTACATTTTTTGGAATTGCAATGTAATTTTGGTGATTAACTTTAAATTGGGGATAATACACTGACAGGCATTAACATAATGTCAAAACATTTTCTTAACAATTATTTCTTAACCTCTGTCAAATCACTCTTCCCCGGCGGACATTTATTAATATAATATGGACAACACACCAGAGCTCAAAGCTCTGGAGGGGAAAGTGATTTCTAAGAGCGCTTATCAGCAATGATCAAGGCTAGCAAAAGACAGTGGAGAGGTAGCGGTCGTCCAGGTCCGCTCGATAACCGGTTCGCGTGCGCCCGGCTCCGACCCGGGGGGGAAAGAGTCCCGGAGCCGAGCCGAGCGGGCCTCGTGCCGCCTCCGGAACACGCAGCCCCCATGGCTGGAAGTTACGGAGTGATGGGTGATGATGGTTCTATTGATTATACTGTTCACGAAGCCTGGAATGAAGCCACGAATGTTTACTTGATTGTGATCCTTGTTAGCTTCTTTCTCTTCATGTATGCCAAGAGGAATAAAAGGAAAATCATGAGAATATTCAGTGTGCCGCCTACCGCAGAAACTTTGTCAGAACCCGACTTTTATGACACAATAAGCAAAATTCGTTTGAGACAGCAACTGGAAATGTATTCCATTTCAAGGAAATACGACTATCAGCAGCCACAAAACCAACCCGACAGTGTGCAGCTCTCATTGGAATGAAATTCAGAAAATGAGTAACAGAAGTAATTACTGCTAAACTGTACTGTAGCAAGCTCCTAGTTCTTTCTGTAAAATCATGTACATTTTTTTAACTCTGCACAAAATCATTTTACTTGTGACTCTTCCCCAATATTTTTGTTTGTTTTGTTTTTAATTGTATCTGCAAGTCATTTGTTACACAAATAAAAGTGGCTCAAAGGGCCTGCACACAGCCTGCATATACCTAGGATGATGTGATACAACCAGAGGTTAATGGTTGCACCTTGTGAAGAGCTTTGATTTCTTCAGCATACAGTCAGTCAGGAATAAAAACACATCTTTGGAAGTGAGAATCCTGGCACTTATCCTACCGTAATTTGAACGTTCTTGCAAAATTAAAAAAAAAAAAAAAAAGAATCCAGCCATTGGAATAATTTCCTCTTAGATTGTATTCTGTGGTAACTGTAATATCAGTAATATACCAATTTATGTTCTTATTGCTATTGTTATACTCTTTAATTGAATTAACTATCCTGGCTTCTTCAGTATTTACACAGGAAATATTTGTATACTCATTTGTATGGGTATGCGTTATGAAGTCTTGTGCTTCATAAAGAATACCCACCTGCTTATTTTAGAAGCTTTCTGTGACTGGAAAACTCCCCACCCCCACCCCCCTTTCGTAGGAGTTTGTTTGTTTGTTTCCCCAGTTTCATTTCCACCAATTGGGTCTTCTTTAGGCCATACCAGGGCCATGCTGTTGAATAAATGGACACCTCTATTTTGATGTTGCAATCCTGCTTTTCAGCCATATTACTCTCATTGTTTAATGTTACTGTCTGGTTAGTTATGCTTTTTTAGTATATTGAACTTCCCTGAAGACCTTGATATCTTGCACCATTTTGTACTGTAAAATGGAATGTTTTTACATAATTTTTCATATTTAAAGATTAATTGGAAGTGGTGTGAAAGTTCAATTATTGATATAACTCAAAGCATCAGTTTTTTAATCAAAGCTATTCTTAATTTTAAGAATTAGAGTTAATAATAATTGTAAGTATTATTTTCTTTTTCCTTTATAATTGTGAAATAATATGAATTTTAAGTGAAAAATTAAGGTTTAGACCAAATATATCTTTCAGGGAAATTGCATTTAATTTTCAAATTTAACTATATCATTCAGATATATATTACAGTGTGAATTGTTGACCAAAAGGAATAATTCTTTCTTAACTCACAAATGCGTTTTAATGCACTACCTATACATGGAATTAAAAATTGGATAAAAGACTGTAAAGAGTTATAATTATGGGATGGGGGTGGTAGAATGGCAAGGAAATAATCTTTTCAATCTTTGCTTTGCTCTTAGGATATTCTATGAAAAGAGAATTTAATCAGTAGTAGGAGGAAAGGTTTATTTGTTGTCACTGATGTAGCATAATCTGGACAAATTACATAAACTGGCTATCTCAGATCACTTGTAAAAATAATGTACCTAAATAAATTAAATCACATGATGAAATTAATTGTTTTATTTGCATCCACTAGAAGAGATGGTCATAACTAAAAACAGGTAGATTGTTTGGTGAGCATCAAATCTTGGCAAGTGGAAGAGGACACATTCCTCCTCATTTTTTCTTGAAGCTAACTGATGAGAATCATGCACACCCACTGACAGGAACAACACCAAGTCTGGCTTTGAAGTTTCTTCACTGCTTCAACAGCTGAGCTGGGTGAGGGGTGGAAACCCTGCAACCACACTTCAAAGTGACACCAGCTGATTGGCCTGCCTCTGCCCCTGCATCCACCAGCAATTCAATGGAGCTGCGTTTTTTTGGAAGAAAAATGGAATGACTGATAAACTGGTAATTAATGCTTGTGTTCTCGTTTTCCTTGTTTTTTTTTTGTTTGTTTGTTTTGTTTGTTTTGTTTTTAAATGCTTAGGACATTGAGTTGTCAGCCCTGGTCAGCCTCTCGATGCACAGCTTGAGTGTGTTAAATAATTAGTGGTTTAGCTGATGCCAGCCAGATACACTAAAGGAAGAAGTTAGCCACCAAAGGGCACAGATATTTTCTGTTGACCTCCCACTGTCGGGCTGAGTTATTCATAAAATTCATCAGAAAATAAAATACAAAGTTAATGGTAAAATTACCATAAGTTCAGAAATATTTGAAAATATTGACTAGAAATAAAAGGTGAAAGAGCGGTAATAAAAATAATTTCATATATTAAGATGCATGAAAGAATAAATTTTACTTGGAAAATGGAATTAAAGAGAGAAGGGACATGATATTGTACAGAGCCAAATCATTCATTCATTCAACAACAGTTATGCAATATGTACTCAGTGCTAGCCATCTGAGATCCTTTTCTATAGGGCAGTCTATTATAACAGCAGAATTAGAATGGGAATAGGTTGCCAGAAAATGAAATAGAAATAAAAAGAGCACTTGGCTTATCTCCAACCTGTGTTTAAATTAGTGAGCACCATAGAATAAAAAATTTGGTCTTAATCTCTTTCTCACTTAACTCCCTATTAAAGCAGAAGCAAAACTTACAAAAAACTATAAAGCAAGAAAATTTTCCCACCTCTTTTTTATGCCCCTGTTCAGCCTTCCACAAGCCTGAATGGGTGAATGGGTCTTAGACGAGGATTTAAGAGGAAGAACAAGCGATCAAGCTGAGAACTAGTAGAAAATATTAACTCATGTAACACCTCTGGGAACTCTCAGCAGCAGGTCATCTTTTTCCTATCCTTGACCTCCCACCCCAGTAAATGGGTGGCATTTAGCAATGGATTCTATAGTAATATATTCCCTACTTTCGTTTTATTTAAATATACTATAAAATCTCAAACTGTTTAGGTAGATTAGTAACATTTCACATTCGCGGTTGGAAGGTAACAATAAATCAAAGGGGAAGCTACTCCCTGGCCAGGCTTACTAGTAGTAGTAGTAGTTCAGCCCCAAATTTGATACTAAAGAAGTATTGTGGAGGTCATTTTTTTTTATTTTTTTATGTTTCTAACTGCAGAGTTTCTGCTGCTCTTGTAAATAGAAATGACAGAGGTTCTCACTGTCTTGAAAGAGTGGCTCCATCCCTGGAGTTCTTATGAAAAAATACTTTGACAGATTTCAAACCAGTGGAAGAAAGTTGAGGATTTCTAACTGCAACCAGCTGTTGTTGCTAAACTTAACTGCAAATGCTTTTGACTTCAGTAATCTGAATTTCTTGAGAAAAAGGTACCAAATTGTGCCAGTTTGAATATATTGTGTCCCCCAAACGCCATTATCTTTGATGCAATCTTGTGGGGCAGACATTTTAGTGCTGATTAGATTGGAATTCTTTGAATGTTTCCATGGAGCTGTGCCCCACCCAACTGTAGGTGATAACTCTGATTAGATATTTCCATGGAGTCGTGGCCCCACCCATTCAGGGTGCGCCTTGATCAGTGGAGCCATATAAATGAGCTGACAGGCAGAGAGAAAGTGCAGCTGTGAGTGATGTTTTGAAGAGGAGCTGCAGCCAAGAGGGACGCTTTGAAGAAAGCACAGGAGCTGCAGATAAGAGACAGCTTGAACATGGCCATTGAAAGCAGACTCTTGCTCTGGAGAAGCTAAGAGAGGACAAATACCCCAAGTGCAACTAAGAGTGACATTTTTGAGGAACTGCAGCCTAGAGAGGAACGTCCTTGGAGAAAACCATTTTGAAACCAGAACTTTGGAGCAGACACCAGCCATGTGCCTTGTCAGCTAACAGAAGTTTTCTGGACACCATTGGCCATCCTTCAGTAAAGGTACCCAATTGCTGATGTGTTACCTTGGACACTTTATGGCCTTAAGACTGTAACTGTGTAACCAAATAAACCCCTGTTTATAAAGGCCAATCCATCTGGTGTTTTGCATGCCAGCAGCATTAGCAAACTAGAACACACATTAATGTAAAATTTATGACAGAACAAGTAAATGTATGTTTATTATATTCATTTTATGGAAGGGGTTGCAAGTGCCAATGGATAACATTTTTATTTAGAGGTATGAAAAACCAAGCACACTGAAGTTGACTGCAATTTAATAAAATTATTACATCCAAAAGGATTTCTAGCATCTAGCAGTAGCATATAACTAGCACAAAGTAAATTCCTTGTAAATACTTTTTGAATTAATTTACTTGTAAATATTTATAGAATAAATGTTTTATTTTTAATGTGTTTTTTCAAAAAAAAAAAAAAAAAAAAAAAAAAAAAAAAAAAAAAGACAGTGGAGCAGAGCTCTGCGTTCTCGTATTTCCCTTCTAGGAGCAGACGTGAGGAGACAAGTGCTGGAAGCCGCTCTTGGGATGTTTGGGTTAGAGTACGGCTGGTAGGAGTTTTGTTCCCATCGCCACATCTGTTGCCATTACCCAAATGGAGCAGGCATTCTGGTGAAACACAAAAACAGCTTGGCAGGCCAAAAATAGGCACTTAGCCCCACACAGCGAGACTTGGGGACTAGACAGCGCCTGCTAGAAGCAAAAGTGGAAATAAAACCAGATCAAGTGAGAGAGGCTTGGAGTTTTCAAAACATTTGCATTTCCTCTATGGAGGCTCCCAACCACTTTGTGAAGGCAGACAAGGTCGATGTAGATTCTCCTCATTTTACGGAAACTCAGAAATTTTAAGTGACTCTCCTCAAATAATATGATGAATGTGAGGCAGAAGGGTGTAGTGGTTTAGCATTGGGGTCAGGCAGGCAGCAAGTGCCAGTGGAGCTTGGTTATACCATTTACTAGCTCTGTGTACTGGAAAAGGAACCTAATCTCCCAGCTTCAGTTTCCTCATCAGTAACATGAAGATGAAAGTAGTGCCTTCTTCACAGAGTGAAATTTATATAGAAAGCTCTCAATAATCGATAGCTATTAATATTATGTCTTGGAGGAGAAATAGTAGACTATGATGGACCTGGAGCTAACACCTGACCTGCCTTTTCCTATTTTTCCATTTGTATCCACACAAAGAGGGAAAGCAAGTGGGGTGATTCAGTCCCCGTTGCAGTTGGAACCCCGTTCCTAATCCTATGGAGTTACAACCACCAGCTGAGAGGCTGATGCCTTTACGGTCTTCAGTGATTCGATGCTTTCCGTTCATCCCCTTGTTAAGCCTCTCCCAGGCTTAAACGAAATACTTTGTCCCCGTAGCTTGCCTTCATCCAAGGGAAAACAGTTTAAAATTGAATTGTCAGTGCTAGAAAATTCTAGTTTCAAAGAAAAGAGACTCCCAGCATATAGAACAAGAGCTTTTAAAAAATGGACAAGAAACACAGGACCCCAACTTTCCTAGGTCCTGTGGTAGCTGGCATCCAACTGGCTTCAGCCAATGGGGGCCCTGGGAGAGATTGGGGGGCTGGGAGGAAAGGAGAGGGCAAAAGTTCCTCCTCCTTTCTCCTCTTGTGGCATTTCTGCAGGGCTTCAGCTTCCATGAACAGGCCCACTGTGGTTCTAGCTTCCACCCAGCAATCCCAGACCCTGGGATGCCCAACTCCACCTCCTCCCTTTGTCTTTGAGCCCTGCAGGTGGTAATGGCTTCCTGCTGTGGCTCATCTCTGGGCTGCCTCACACTCTTCTCAGATCTTTCATCATCTGTGTGTGCAGTCCTTTCTTCCTTTCAAAGGCTCAGAGTAATTTACCTTTCTCTGGTCAGACTCAGATTGATATACCATATCCTTGTAGACCCCAGCACTTTGCTTGCTATACCCATTCGCGAATGTTCATAGAGTGGAATGGAGCCTATTGTTTGACTAAATCAAAAGAGCTGTTTATTTAGCTGTGCAGCTACTACAATAGAGTGGTCTAAAGAAATTCAGAAAGATAATTCCTGGACAGTAAGGAAATCAAGGAATTGAAGTGCTGGGTGGAAGTTTTAGCAAGTTGTAAGGAGAAAAATAGGGAAAGAGACCAAGACCAGGAAATGGAAATTATTGACATTACTGACACCATTAATGCTTTCTATGACAGAGCTTAGTAATTATGCTTCCCAACACTATAAACTTCAGTCTCCTGCCCCACATTTTGTCCAAAGAATAAGCACAGGAATCAAAGAGTAACTGAAAATGATTCCCATATGCCTAAAGCATGAGAATTTACTTTTATAAAAATACTCCTGCTTGGGATAGCTTACTCTCATAAAAGCCATCAAGAACAAAGCAGAGGTCAGGGCCAGTTATATTAAGAAGTTGGTGGAATTTAGTGACATTTTTTCCTGACCTTTTGCAACGTCTCCTGGGTTTTTGGGCCATCCTTAATGTGTGAGCAAAGCAACTGTTTGAATGTGCCAGATCTCCCCAGAACTCAGTTTCACCCATCCAGATAAATGACCAGGATTAAGAAGTTCCTAATAGGAAGGCAGTGGGGAATTGTGGCTGGGGGCAGGCTTCAGGGATGCAAGGAATGGGGTAGCATCTAGGCCCTGCCATTTATGAGCTCCGCAATGCTTAAAAAGTTACTTACACACTTTGAGTCATCCTCAGTGTACTCATCTCTAAGATGGGAAGAGTATAATCCAGAATGATTGTGAGAAATAAGTTAATATTTATAAAATGCCATCAACACACAGTAGGGATGTAATAAATGATAGTTGCTCTCATCACCACACTCATCCCCATCATCCTGCTGAATATTCAGAATATACCCAGACGTTATCTGGTAGCTCAAGTCAATCAAGTCAGTATTTTGAAGGGCAGAGTTTCCCAAACTGTGCTCAATAAACCATTGACCTCTCTGTATTTTAATTCATCTTCCTCAAATATAAAGGTGATTAAATATGTGGCTTTCCTTCTACTTTCTGGATGATGAAAAATTTTGTTGAGCAGAATATCCACATTCCCCAGAATAGCTTATAAGACTCTAGGACAGTGAGCTAAGTCAGACAGATTTGTAATCTCAGCCCCAGCACTTACAAGCTGCATAATCTAGGACAAGTTTATTACTGTCTTTGAACCTGGTTTCCCAAAATATAAATAGGATAATCATAGTTAATAACTTTGAAGAAGAACTTTATTCTTGTTGTTGTGAAGTTTTAATAAATACTTTAGTTGAATGCTTGACATAGTTTCTGGCACCTGTGGGAGATTGAATTATGCATGCCAATTTAGAAATGTTCTTAAACCATTGCAAATAGGATCTCTTGAAGATGCTATTTTATTTAAGGTGTGACCCAACTAAATGATGGTGGTCCTTCATCTGCATTATTGGAGTCCTTGATAAGCTGAAGAAATTCAAAGATAAAGAGAGAAAGCCACGGGGAGGAGCCAGAAGCTGGAGGTCAATGGAACCAAGACAAGAAAGGGGAGGAAACTTCTATGTGGCAGGAGGCAGGGATGCAAGCCAAGGAACCCCAAGGAACCCCAGGGATTACCAATAGCCAGCACCAGAATGGTACAGACTCTGGGGAGAAAGTATCACCTTGCTGATGCCTTGATTTTGAACTTATCCAAGTCTCAAATAAAAGGGAAAATAAATTCCCATTACTATAGCAAATCCATTATGTGACGTTTGTCACAGCAGCCTGGAAAACTAAGACATCACTGTTCTGGTTTGCTAATGCTGCCAGAATGCACAGCACCAGAAATGGATTGGCTTTTATAAAGGGAGTTTATTTGGTTACACAGTTACATTCTTAAGGCCATGAAGTGTCCAAGGTAAGGCATCTACAATTGGGTACCTTCACCGGAGAAAGGCCATTGGCATCTGGAAAACCTCTGCTGGCAGGGAAGACACATGGCTGGCATCTGCTTGCTCCCAGGTTGCATTTCAAAATGGTGTTCTCCAAAATGCTGTTCTTGGGGCATTTTGTCCTCTCTTAGCTGTAGCTTCTCTTCAAAATGTCACTCTGAGTTGCTCTCTAAAATGTCACTCTCAGCTGCACTGTGTTCCTTCTGTTTGTCAGCTCGTTTATATGGCTCCAGTGATTTAATCCAGACCCACCCTGAATGGGTGAGGTAACACCTCCATGGAAATTATCCAATCAAAGTGTTGCCCACAGTTGATTGAATCACATCTCCATGGAAACACTCAATCAATAAGTTCCAACATAATCAACACTAGCACAGTCTGCCTCCACAAGATTGCATCAAAGATAATGGCATTTTGGGGGACATAATACATCCAAACTGGCCCAAACACTTGCTCAATAAATCATGGTTGTTAAGATACTTATTACTATTAATATGAAAAAGTTAAGCCTGATTTGAATTTCTTAGGGCATTGAGAAATAAATAATTTAAAGTTTGTGTACACTGAATTTGGAGTCAGAGGAAGTGGGGGTAAGGCCTTTGGATGGAAGGATGTAGGAAATGGAGGTGTAGTTTCTTCAGGGATGAGGTCAGGGATCGGTCTCTGCTAGTGGGCAGCCTGAGTTCTTGACTCTTTCCCCATTCCCCATTGTCTGCCTGCCTTTTTTGTGCAGCCAGTGCTCATTTTCTGCTCACCCTACACGTGCACAGCTGCCCTTGGCAGACCTGAAGGGCCACTTCTCTGATGTGCATTCCTTCCCTTTCTCATGCTCCATGGGACGTGGGGCGGGCTGAGAGCTCCATGTCCCTCACTGGGACTGTGTACTCAGAGTTTCTTTTGCAGACCCAGCTTTTCTCCAGATGGGCCCCAGGGTCTAACCTGGGCCTGTGAGGGCCAAGAAGCAGTTCCTGTAGCTCTTATAAGCCAAAGCAGCTTGAGGCTGCCTCCAAAGTCCTTTATTCAGTGGCAACAAGACTGCAACTATTCTTTGGTCTTCATCTGAGTCCTTGTTTGGCTTTTCCATTAATTTAAAATCTAGAAGGGAGATGGGGTAGGATCAATTGGCATCAACAGAACTCCATTAGTAAGTCTCTCTAAGACCAAGGGATTCAACCCACTAACTGCAGTTTCACCATGGGCAGTAAGTGACCATTATACTGGATGATTCCTGTAATCTCTAATATTTGAATTTGAATCAATGGTCTGGGGTGTATCTGCTGGGTTTAACCTAACCCCAGTCTCCCCTACTCAGCAGCCTCACCTATTGACAGTTACTGCATTTGAATCATGAATCCCTTCCCCAAGGAACCAGACCACCTCTGACACTGTAAATTCTGCCAGTGCTATGATTTTACCTTGGGTATCACCCCTTCTCAGGACAGTGGTTGAGCATCTAAGGCAGTAGATATCGTCTCTGGGCCTTTCCAAATTGGTTTCTTGTATGAATCACCAAAAAAAGAAGTTGCTGCTACAAAAACCAAAATATCAACAAGCCAGAATAAGAAGAAGAGTTGAATTTTTAGACCATGAGCAGATTTGGGAACTTTAAAATTCCCCTAATATGATTTTAGCCTCTGGTCAAATTGCATGAATTATAGTTTTGTTCCTTCCTGAGGGAAGTTAATTCTGTTTATTTTTCTTTAAAACAGATTTACCCCAACCTTATCACTCCTTTCTTTTTTCTGTCTACAAAGGTAGGCCAGTGAGAGACCACAAGCCCAAGAGGCAGTGTTAAGAAGACAAAATTTAGACTCCAACAAGGAATCCTCCATCTCAGAGGAAAGGGGGCATTCTCAAGAATGGTTTAAGGCATTTTCATGATGCTGCTTCTGTTTGCCACCTTATGAGGTCCAATACTTCGGCTCTGCTGGTCAGAGAAGGTGTTGTTTAGAAGGTGTAGTAGTTTCATAGGCCACTCCCAGCAAAGGCAATGAAATGGGTTGGCTTAAACAATGGGAATTTATTAGTGTACAGTTTTGATGCTGGGAAAATGTCTAAATCAAGGCGTCACTGAGGCGATGCTTTCTTCCTGAAGACTGGCTGCCAGAGATCTTTGGGTCCTCTTCCACATGGCAAGGCACATGGTGGTGTTTCCCAGTCTCTTCCTTCTTTTCTGGGTTCTGTTCCAACTTCTTGCCTTCTGTGACTTTCTCTCTCTGTCTGAATTTCCTTCTCCTATGAAGGACTCCAGTAAAAAGATTAGGACACAACTTAACTGAAGTAACTTCATCAAAAAGTCTTAATACCCACAGGAATGGATTAGATTTAAGAGCATGTTTTTCTGGAGTACATACAGCTTCAAACCGCCAAAGAAGACAGAATGGAGGCTGGAAGTAGGGGTCAGATGAGGGAGATTGAGTTGATGAGAAGGTAGTCAGTATAAACCTGGGGCAGGGACAAGGGGAAGGCCATTAGGGTCCTGGTGGGATTACAGGGATAAATGTTTACATTATTAGGTAGACTAAAGTGAGTTTTCAGAGAGATGGGTCATATGGGCTAGAGAGTGGTTTCCCAGCTGTGCTTATATCCTTTGTTTGATCCTTCAAAGGGCAGTGGGAAGAGTGAGAACATGGCAAGAGAGGTAAACTTGAAAGGCAGAAAAAATCAAGAACTCAAAGAGGTCAATGAAATTGATAATAAAGCACTTTAGTATTGCATGGGGACCTGTGAGAGTGGATGTTATTGTTTCCTAGAAACACTGATGATTTGTGAGAGTCTGTGTTGTAAATGACCGTACTGAGACTGTTTTCCAGTTGGTAGAGAAGAAGAAAGCCGGCCCAAAGGAGTAGGATCTGGGCAGAAGTCATGGAATCTGGGCCTATTCCAACCCAAGTTTCTGTACCAATATTTTCTTGGTCTCCTTGAGACTGACTAGGGATGAGATTCAAAACCAGAAAAAGGAAAAGCCTGCCTACCTGGCTACATTTTTGAAGAAGAGCTGGCGTGTACCAATGCCATCACATGGTGACTTTCCTGCTACCTGTTGGAGCCTGGGTGTCCATGGTTGCTGCCAGGGAAGGGCTGGAGTTTGGGACATGCTGGTGTTGCTGCTAGGGTGCAGATCAGGACAGAATGACATTGGCCAAATTGTGGCTGGGAAGAAAACATGAATAATAATAACAATGATACCATCAATATAATAAAGCGGAAGAACAGTAATAGTCAGTGGCCCTGAAACTCAAGAAATTTAAGGAACATGCAGGCCCAATGAGCTGTAACTGCTCAAAGTGTTGAGGCTGATGGAAGTCAGTCAGCTCTCAGGATGCGATGGCCCAGAGTAACACATGAAACAGAGGTAGAAATGCAGAAGAGCTGAAAGCACAGTTATATTGAAGCCGCAACATTAAAAGCTGAAATAATAGTTCATTGAGAGCAACATATCTGCAAGTTATTGTTGAATATTTTAAGTCGACAGCCAGGCTAATGGAGCAACGTGTTGGAGGCCAGAAGTGAGCCACTGTAAAGATACATCTCTGATGCCTAGATCTGGAATGAATAATATTAGGCTCAAAGTTTCAAGATAACTAGAAATCATGCCAGAGTGCGAATAACAATAATAATAGGCAGTATTTATTGAGCACTTATTCGTCATGTGCCAGGTACTTTATTTTCTTCTAAGTCTAATCTTCAAGGCACTATTGACAGTGAGTAATTTTAGCATCACTTCAAAGAGGTTAGTTACTTGCCCGCTAACAGTGGCACAGCTGTGTTTTGAACCCAGATTTATTTGACTTCAAAGCCTGTGTATGCGCTGTGCATCGTCTTCTCTCTCTTTGCAAGCTAGTTTGTTAGTTCGGAATAAGATGATTCTATCTGCCCTCTGGAGAGAGCATGATAGGAGGGGTGATTGTGGCAATACGAGATAGAGCTTACATTTCATAGATAAAGTGATACCTGTCAGGTCCTGCAGATATTTTGGCTTCTCGCAGCTATGGCTTTTAAGACTTGTGACTCTCAGACTCACCCCCTGCCCCCGCACCCCCTCCCCGCATTGTCACGTTCCTATTAACTGGAAAAAGAACATCAACAGCCGTATCATATTTTCGTACCTGTAAGTCAAGTCTTGAATTAATTTGTCTGCCTCACGACCAGATTTCTTAATGCCTGTATAGGAACCCGGGTGCCCAGACACTTACTGGGAGGCATCTGTCCCCACATTTTCATCTACTTACATGACGAGCCTTCCTGTTTTACTTTATTACTCCCGCGGGTCTAGGAAGCTGCACGAATCCCAACAGAATCTTGTTCAAACCTGCCACCCTCCTGCTGGGAGATGTGCAGTGAATACAGTGATGGCCCAAACAATGTGCCACTGTTTACCTGAGGCTGACTGCCTTCTGCCACCCTGACAGCTCTGCATATCCCACCGTGGAGACTTCATGCTGTAAGAGAAACTGTGGGGTCAGATCTGCCTGGGCTTTGAAAACTGGCATAGCCATCTATCTGTGAAACCATGTGTCTCACCATATCAGAGTCTAAATTTTCTCATCTGCAAACTGGAGGTAAAATGGTATTTGCCACTAGAATTTGCTGAGCATCTGTTCTGTGCCAGAAGCTTTCTTTTGTACATATCATTAGGCATACAGTAACCCTAAACTAGGCTTCTTGGACAAAGTAAGTTTCTTCTCTTGTGATGCCATTTCTGTTCAAAATGGATGTTTAGTGTGCTATTTGGTTACTATGCATTGGATTATCCAACTGCCTTTACAAAGACTGCCGGATGTAGTTGGATTATTTTCTCTAGTTGATCTCTTTCTCACATTCCTCCCTCTTTTCACCTGCCACGATGTTGAGATATCAGGGAACCTCACAGCCAATCTACACAGTAAGATTTCTTAGTTATGGAGCATGATGATCACACTTACATCACCATTAAAGAAAATACTGAGTTATATCCAGACAAAGATGTAGGATGGAACATGTTTTGCATTGGTTGTGTGCTCTACTTATGGAAGGATACCTGGGGTTGGTCACTTCATTTGGAATACGGAGCTAGTGGAACCATCAGCATGATAACCATGCCTGTGTGACCAGGTTCACTTTGCCAACTCATGGCCAGGTCCTAGATTCCACCCATAGCCTCAGCAAGCTCTCTAACAGATGTGCCCCTGCTGGGCCCCAGGCAGCGAAGGGCAGGGCCTGGAACAAGCAAATCCACCACCGTTCGGAATTCAGTTTAATCTCATAAATGCTCATTCAGTGTCTGCTTTGTGCAGGCAAGTGTCATAGATGTTTGAGTATCAGAAAAATAAGAAATGACCCTGCTCTCAAGAAGTTTGTACTCTAGTGCAAAGGTCAGCAAACCTTTTCTCTAAAGGGCCATTTGGAAAATATTTTAGGCTTTATGGGCCATATGGCCACAAAGAGTCCCTGTCATGGCTATTCATCTGCCCCTGTAGCATGAAACCAGCCACATACAATATAAATGAATGAACATGGCCGTGTTCATAGTCTTACAACGAGGCAGTGGGCTGGATTAGGCTGTAGTTTGCCAACCCCTGTTTTAGTGGGAAAAATAAACATGTAAGCAAACAACTATAAAAGGGTATAATAATAGAGGTATTCACAAGGTATACAAGCAGTACAGAGAGGGAGGTTGGAGAGTAAGCTCCTTTAGTGTTGGGCAAGAGTCATTACCTTGGCACTATGACATTTTGGACCACATAATTCTTTGCTGTAAAGGGCTGTCCTGTGGCCAGAAGGATGTTTAGTGACATTTCTGACCTGTACCAACTAGATGCCAGAAACCAGCAACTCCCCCTTCCCTTTCCAGTTATGACAACTAACAATGTCTCCAGAGATTGCCAAATGTCTCCCAGAGGAAAAAATCCCCCTTATAGGGAATGAATGGTCTAGGGTCTAAAGTCACTATGAAAAATTCTTACCAAGAAGGAGGCCCCCTAATTAGAGTTTTGAAAGACAGACAGGAATTGTTTACATGGATAAAATATGTGTGGGAAGGGTAGGGTGTATTAAGCAGAGGGCAGAGCTATGCAAAAGTAAAAATATGTGAAATAATATAATTTGTTGAGGGATTATGAGCCATTGTGTATTGTTGGGTCAGTGTGTGCATGTGCCAGTGTATGTGTGTGTGCACACACACCATGGTTAGAGGATGAGATGAGAGATGAAGCAAGAAAAGTATATGGGGGGTCTGGTTGCTATTGACTTACCTAGGGTGGCTTAGCTGAGACAACTGTGAAAAATCAGTTTTGCTCCAGCAGGCTGGCCTGTGAACATTCTCCAGGATGTGTCAGATCCAGAGAGCAAGCAAAACTGTGCAAGCCCTTCTTCAAGGCTCTCCTCGTATCCTTCGGTCAATGCAAGTTGCACAGATGAGCCCAGAATGGAAGGGGAGAGTGCTGCAAAGTTACATGGCAAACGGTGTGGATTCAGGGAGGAGTAAGGAATTGGGAGCCATTAATGTAATCAGTATATTGCCAGATACTTATTGGCCTTGCTAAATGGGGTTGTTATGGGGATTAAGTGAAATAGCATCTGGAAAGGACTTAGCACAGTGTTTGACATTTTTCAAGCACTCAATAGAAATTAGCTATTAATTATTGCTATAGTTATTTTTATTGTCACTATTACTCACACTTACAGGTAACAGTAGAGGGAAAACAAGGTGCTATAGGAATACAGAAGGGGGAGAGATTCATTCTGACCAAGATGGATAAAAGATGGGTTTGATGGCTGTGATTTGTATAATACCTTAAAGGGTAGGATTTTGAGTTTGGAGCAAAACAACAAACAAAGACAAAATGAAGACATTCCTTCTAAAGCCCACAACTTCTGTTCCACCTGGATTTGATAGGTATCCGAACAACCTGGAGTAACTTGAAGGATTCCAAGAAGCTTCGGAACCCCTTAGTATCTCTTCCATTGGCCAATAACCTTTGTCTAATATCCCTCCCAGGAAAATAATTCTTCTGGACAAGAAAATAATGTCATCCCAAAGTTTGAGGGGGCCTAACCATGCTGCTTGCTGACCCTGGCCATGGCATTAAGCCTAACCCTGTGGGGAAGGATCTGGGAGTCAGGGGCCAGGGGTCTGTCTGGGTCATTTGACCACACTGCGGTCCAGGGCCCTCAGAGTGAGCAACTTCTCCTGTGTCTTTCCTGGAGTAGGCTCTGAGGTAGCTGGGAAGAGAAAGAGCGAGAAGGTTCAAACAAAATGACTGTCTTAGGCTAGGTTTCCCCAGAAGCAGACTGTGAGGTTTGAGTGAGAGAGCCTTTTATTCAGTTCACGATCCCAGGAAATGCAGATAGTAGTGAGCCAGGGAAGAGGAGGAAAGCAACGCGGGCGTGTTCGTGAGTAGGGCACTGCGGTGAACAACTGGGGCTCAAACCCAATAGCGAGACTGCAGAGAGTACCCCGGGCCGCCCACCCCCGTGAGAAGAGAGCGGGGGCATTTATCCAGTGGTGGAGGGCTGCTCCCAGGGTACATAAATCCCCAATGCTTCAACCCTGCTCCTCACACTGTCCAAGAATGTTCCAGTGGCCGGAGAAAGCCCTCAGCCAAAGACTGAGAGTGTGTCAGCCCTCAGTGACCTTGGGAACAGTGAGTGTGAAGGGGATATGGGTGACGCCTGACAGCCAGTCCTGCAGTGATTACAGATGAGATGTCAGGGTTGCTGTAAACCAGCCCACGAAAGCTGGTTTGACTCCTCTGCACCTTTTCCCATGCGCTGTATTTTGTATTTCAGAGATATAAAATATGATGTGGAAGAATCATATAGATTTCCCCTCTCCTTATGCTTTTGAAAGTGGATGTTAAACATTTCCTGTCATCTGGTGTAGCGAATAAGGGAGGGGAGCACAAGCTGAGAGAAGGCGAGTTGTGAACATGACGGTAAACTATGAGGGCTTTTTTTTTCCCCAGTGCTGAGGTTTTTGATTATGACTGAAAGGCATAACTAGGTGTGAAGAGTAAGCAGAAACTGTTAGAAAAAAATCAGTTCTCTTTAAATAGACTCCCATTCTTGTAATCTCCATTTTTATTGGTTTTAGATTTACTCTACAACATCAATCATTAGAACTTTATCAAGTGGATCAATCTACTTATTTACAAAATATTTAGTGATGGCCACATGTGAGCCCGGAGGGGAGGACAGCAGAGACAGGCATGCGAGCTTTCTTCATCAAGACTCTCTTGGTTCTAATCAAATATAACCACTTGGAAAGCAAACAAGAAAAACAGTCATACAGAGATCATTGTATGTGAAAACAAGGGAATTATTTTCAGGGACAAAGTAGGGATAAAGCATGAGTCATCATGAAATACATGAGAGATGTTAAGAAGGACAGACAAAAATAGTCTCTTTGTCATCTATTTTCCGTTGTGGTCTCTTCCTTTTGTCCCAGACTGGGTGTTCTCCTCCTAATGAAAGAAGAGAGAGGGTGGTCAGAGTGAGTGCTAACTGGGAGGCGGTGGGGAAACCCAAAGGGTAAAGAATTGTAGCCATACTATCACCTTCGCCTTATACATTTGCATCATTTCAACAGATTTTAATTTACTGGGACATCATAAATAGTCCTGGAGCAGAGCAGCTAGTAAGAGCCCTATTTTATGGATGAGGTAACTGAGACCTGGGTAGGTTATATGACTAGTTCAGAATCACATAGCTCGTCAGAGGCAGAGCCAAGAGTTGGGGTCAGGAACCAAAGAACTGTGAACAAAAATGAGTGTCAAGGGGACCAGGCAACATTTGTTGCACTGTGTCTATTAGCTATGGAAGTATGTCTACTTCTCTGCCTGGAGGACTCACAGCCTGGACTCTTAGGGTGACCACTCATTCATTAATTCTGTCCCCATGCAATGAGGAAACAACTGGGAACAAGACAAATCCTTTTCCTCAAGGAGACTTGCATAGGGTAAGATTCTGGGCTCTGGACTTGGGTGAAGTAATAGGACAGTGATAGGGAGGTGACAGCACTGCCACTTGGAGAACAATGCCAGACCTGATGACTAGCCCTAGAATACCATAAATCAGGGCCAATTGTCCAGAATGGAAACTCTGATCACAGTACTAGAGTCAGTGGGGAGGGAGGAGTGGTAGGCAGGGATGAGGGCAGAGTTCTCTAGCCTTTTCTGAGTCAAGCATCAGTTGGAGTGGGAGTCAAGAGAAGGAATTGCTGCTGTGTGTCAGGATCTCTACTCAGAGCTCTGTGCATGATCCCACTTGTTTCCTACAAAAACCCTGAAAGGAAGGTTTTATTAACTCCAGTTCCAATGTGCAAACTGAGGCTCAGAGATTAAATAATTGTCCTTAGGACACTGCTAATAAGTGGTAGAACTGGGATGGGCATCCAAGCCTGCCTAATGCCAAATATCTTGATATTTCCACTCCATTGTACTGTTTGATAAGAAAGACAGTGAATCCACAGGTGGGAAGAAAAGTGAGTCAACTACAGGGTGATGGGGAAGAAAAAGTCACGAGTATCTGGGTGGTATGGAAGTAAGTGTGTGTGGAAGTGGAGAGAGAGCTTACATATATACACTAGGGTTTTTCGGAATCTTGGGAAGCAATAAAGCAAACTGGTCTATAGAAATCAAATTTATGACCTTTTTCTGACTAGCACCATCATCTTTCAAGCAACAGACAAATGGTCAGCGGAATTGCACATATATTTTAGAACCATTGTCATAGTCACAAAATAAGAGGAGGTTGAATGAAGAGCCTGGATGGATTGAGTAGGTCATCACATCCCAGCTACAACCACAAGTCCTGGCTAAATTTGTGCATGGCATGAACAGGTTGACATGGTTGACAGGTGGATGGAATTTTTTTACCCAGAGAAGCTCCCTTACCTCAAGAGCTGTTCCAGTAGGATACTTTTTTCTATACAATGTTATGATGTGCCAAAATATTATTCCCATTTTACAGGTGATGCTCATTATAGCAATAGTTGTCCAAAAAGTGGGAAACCACCTGTATTAGCTAGTCAGGGATCTCCAGAGAAATATAACCAACAGGATATATCTATATATCGAGAGAGAGTTTTAGTAGATTTATTATAGGAATTGGCTCATGCAACCCTAGGGTTTGGCAAGTCCAAATTCCATAGGGCAGGCTGCAAGAAGGGAACACGCTGATGAAATTTTCAGTGCATTCGCCTGGAGAAGCTGGCTGGCTGAAGTAGAGACAGAAGTTCTTTCTGACTGCTGAAATCATGTTTTCTCTTTAAAGCATCCAACTGATTGGACAAGACCACTCATTGCTGAGGCAATCTGCTTTGTTGATTCTCGGCATAATCAGCCATAGGTTCAATCAACTGACTAATGTTTTAAATCCACAAAATACCCTCATAATTATAATCAGGCCAGTGCTTGTTTGACCAAACAACTGGACACCATCACCTAGCCAAGTTGACACATGAACTTAACCATCACACCACGTTAGTATTCAGCATTAGAGGATAGTTAAGTACTTCGAATTCATTCATATGATTTGGCTGATCATCTGATATCATACTATTTAACAAGGGTATTTATTTTTAACAATGCAAAAAAAAAACATGTATGCTTTAATAATAATGAAAAAAGATTTGTTTTCTAATAGACAAAAAAGACATGGGGCAGAATCAACTTACCAAGCACCTAAAATAAGATAGATATTTTCACAAATATTCTATCCCTCAATCCCCACAATACTTCTGTGTCTTAGGTATTATCATCAGTATAATTCAGATAGGGAAACTGAGGCTTGTTCATTTAAATGTCCTTCCCAAGTTCACACCAGGCTTAACTGGGTCTGTCATGTTGCCAGATCTTGCTTCCTGGCTCTGATCCCTCCAGAACAGGCTGCTTCTGTGTGAGAAGGGGCAGCAGGTTCTGGTGTATCAGGAAGATGAGGGAAAGACCCAAGTGTGAAGAATTATGAGCAGAATGGAGGGCTTTTATGTTTTAAACAGATTTTATATAAATTTTCATTGTTTTGTTACTTCACTAAAACTTTCTTTTCTTCTTTAATAAATTCTGGCCTTTGAAAACCATGTTCCTCTTAATTCTGGGTTTATCATTAATGTGAAAATAAACCCTGCTCCTTCCCTCTTGTTAGTCCCTTAATTAAGCTCTGGGCTTGATTTCCTCAAGAGACAATGAAACCTATTAGCTCACTCCTCTGCTGTTTTCAGAGCCTTCTTTTTTGCTATTCATGATTATAATCCAAAAAGAGAAACCTGCTTGTTCAGACATTACTGTTATGAATTATAATAATATTAGTAATTGAACTAGTAATAATAATGACTTAATTTGGACAGTGTTATGCAATTTATAAAGTAATTTCATTTGTAGTAATTTAAGATGCTCCATCAGATATAGGCAGTGCCATTCATACCCCAAAGACACTTAATGAAAAATTTTCCAAAGTATCTACTTTTAGATTGATCTTATGATAAGATGAATATTTGTATAACAGAAAAAAATAAGAACTGTCAGAGATTAGTCCATTCTGGATATTTTTCAATTTATATCTGGAAAATTAAATGAAACTGACACATACCATGGGGAGCACCCTAGGAGCTGATGAGGGATATGAAGACAAACAGGCCATAGCTGGTGCCCAGGAGGAGCTTTGGTCTTTTGGGAGAGAAGATACTTAAGCTCTTGGAAAGAAAAATAATCATGAATTATTTGAGTGATAGTTCAAGGCTGGTCTAGATGAAATGTCTCAAGGGGACTCACCAAATTGATTGATAACCAGCGACAGTCAGGCAACAGCTGACTGAATGCTGTTGTACTAGTAAGGAAAGGCTTTCACCAGGGAGGCAGGCTCCATGTGGGTCCTCAAACTTCCCATTCCTGCTTGGCAGAGATGGAGCGTGTCCCTCTAAAGTTCAAGTCTGTGTAGATCACTTCCTCATGGAATGAACTCCAGGCAGCTCATTTAAAATCCTTCCAAGCCTCACTTGTTCATTTGCTAAACGGCAATAATGAGACTTAGCTCCTGAATCAGGAAGGAGGAAAATGAGCCCACCCACCCCCAGTGACAAGGCTGTGTCCGTGATAGCCCCTTAGGGTATGCTAAACTCCTTTCCCTCATCGCCCTCGCTTCAGAATGGCTCACAGGTAAGCAGGGCAAGATGAGTCAAAGCTTTGCAAGTCATATGAAGACATCCTATGCAGCTATTTGGGCTGGAATATCATACATACACTTGTGTTTTCTGGAAGTTGAAAAGATCCTGAAGGAACAGATGGAGGCGATGAAGGATAGTAGGTTCTGGGTTAAGGCAGAGGGAGAAGGCGCCATGTTGGCAGCTGCTGTCTGCACATGACTGCCAGGGGAGTTCAGGGGAGTTTATTTGCCTGGGCAAGGGGCCATCTAGAGGAAGGCAGCCAGCAGGTGTCTGGGGGAGGGGCTCCTGGAGGTTACCTGGTGCATATCTTTGGTCTGAAAAATGTTTAGCAACTTCAAAACATGTCAAGTCTGGAGGATGCCACTCTAATGGTGATGAAAATCAGCAGTTCCTTTTTTCACTTTTATTTAAATTGTTAGGTGTTTCCTTTTCTTTTTTGTTTTTTGGTAAACGTAATATTGGAAATAATTGAAAATTATGGAAATTACAGGAAAAAAATGAGACATCATCCTAAATCCCAGAAAGTGGTATCTTCTCATGCATGCAAAATTGTACACAAATGATGTCATATGGTCTTGCAATCTACCTTTCTCCATTTGCCAGTAGGAAAGGATATTTTCCATGTCATAAATATGAATACATACATGTTTTAAATGGAAACATATCATTCCATTTTATATATGCATCCCATAATGTGTTCAACCAATCCCTTTCTTATACAAACATTTAATTAGTCTTATAAAATTTTCAAAATTATGGACAAAAATGAGATTAACAACTGTAGGCAAATTTCTTTGGCCCTTGTTTCATTATTTTATTATTTTATATTCCTGGAAGTGAGATTGCTGAGTCAAAGGATATGTACATTACTCAGAGCTCCGATAATCAGCAGTGGTTTTCATTCTGTGCCCACAGAGCTTCAAAGAGGGTGCCTGGGACCCCCACAGGGGATCAGAGGAAAGAAGCATGAGTTGTCAGAGCCCCAGGCTTTCCACCTCATATCAACCAGAGTAGCTCCAATTTTATCAGTTTTATAGATTGGTTGCCTCGTAAGATTGGATTGAAAAAATAGTTTCTTGGGTTAAAAATGCACTTATAAAGTTTGAACACCCAGGTAAATTCACATGACAAAGGATTGCAACTTGTTGATGCTGGTTGGCTGGTGCATGCATGCTTGCTTCAATCCGTGTGACCTTGAACTGATATGCTCTTGATTTTCCAGTGACTCAGAGAAATTATGGTCTTAATTATGATAATGATGTTGATGATTTCCATTGAGGTAAGAGATCAAAATCGGACTTTTTTTAATCCGGATGTGAGGAAATGCGTATAAGGCAAGGAATGGAGGGACTTCCGAGAAGAAGACTGGGCATTTCAGTATTCTCAGACCATTGACAGTATCTTGCTACTATTACTAGCGATGGGGTTAGGGCACAGGGCAGTCACTTCTCCTTTCTTTTCCCCTTCCTTCCTTTCCTTCTTTTCCTTTCTTTCCATGCATTTGTGGAGAAGGAAATACATAAATGCATGCACCCCCACCCACAGGAAGTCATAGCCCATCCCTCAGGGCAAACCATCTACCCATCACCTGACCACCAGGGAATGTGAAGTCATTTCCCTGGTGAAGCCAGAGATCCCCACCCTGGTTAGGGACCCAAGATGGAGAGTCAGTGTCCCCAGCCCTCGGAGAAGAAAGGCCTTCAGATCTTTAGTCAAAATGAGGGAACAACAGTTCTGCCTAAGTAGTCAATTTTCCTAATGAGCTATTAGAAGCTGTTTTTGTGCCGAACATGCCACCCTCATTATAACTGTGCTTCCCAGAAGCAAAGCTCTCTCTGCCCATTGTAATGAGCAGCACGCTGGAGTGAAACAGTTTTAATGAGTTACAGCATGGATGTAAAACGGAACAACTTGCATTTGAGAGCACCTCAAAGGAGGCTAGGGCTGGTGGGTACGTTTACATCTGTGGAGCAAACTGCATGGAGCCAAATGGGAAGAAACTCTGACTGCCTGGTGACAGAAGGTAAACTCGAGAAGGCCCCTCAGGTTGAAAGAAGGGAAATTTATTGTGATCTCAAGAAAGAGAAAGAACAAGTAATTCCAAACCATAAACACGGCATTACTTATATGACGTTCCAATACTTATCGCCTGTCCCAGGGCGTGCTGAGTGTAAAGGTAAACATAGACAAGAGGGAAGGGATTTGTTAGCAGGGCATAATGGGCACGAGGGAAGGAAAATGGAGATGGAAGAGACAAATGAATGGTGGGTTAGATTTGACTGCTCAAGAAAGCTGATTGTCAAGCTTTCAGGACTTTTGCAAGGTGGTTGTTAAATACAGTCACTATTAGATGTTAAATAATGTAAAATTACAATTAAACTTAAAAATATAAAAAATAAAGGTAACGAATACTCAAAATTCATCACTTCCTAGTTATTTTACTGCATTTTTCCATCAATGGTCCTCTTGGGGATATTAATATGTGATGTATTCAGATGATGGAAATGCAGACAAGTATAATGTGTAACATGTGCTACTATGCATCCTGTCCCAATTCCACATCCAGTGACGTCACTTTGGTAGCTTGAAAGCAGCCATGGTGGGCGTCTTTACAAGCCAGAAATGAGCACACACTGCAAGTTACGGACTGATTTATTGTTTTGTGGATTGTCTGGACTTAAGAAAGTAATGGAAAAAATGTTAATAATGCAGACTAAACTTAAAAGACTGTCTTGTTTTTAGATTTACATTGTGAATAGCACATAAAAAAACAATTGATGAAATATTCTATCAGTATGTGAAAACTATTATCCAATTCAGCAAAGAAATCACTCACATCAGTGATGAAGGAGCGAAGATCCCACATATGTCTTTGTTGTTTTATTTTCGTCTTATTCATATAAACAAAATATCAACTAATGTTCATGTGGGAACTATGCTTGTTTATCAATTGAAACCATGAGTTGGCTACGGACATAACATTAGCAAAACTTGAGACAAGCATTTGCTAAGAATTAGCTATGTAGAAATTACAATAAAGAGTAGTGTATATTTTATTATTATTTGTAAATTGTGGGCTACACATCCTTTATATCAGTAAAATTTATAATAAACATGAGATGTATATATACATGTATGTGCACATATATATGCATTTTCTATTTTCTTCTTCTTTTTTTTTTTTTGTGACGCAGTTGTTAAACATTCACCAGCCGACCACCAAAGAGGTCACTCTGTCCCCAAGGGTCTGTGACTACTGAGCATTCCAGTCTGATAGAGCGGAAGAGTGAAGGTTTTGGAGTCAGGGACCCAGACTTAGGTCAGAAAATGGGCTCTGCTTCTGACTTCCTGTGTGACAATGGACAATTCCTATAGTCACTGAGTTTTAGTTTATTCTTTGTAAAATGGAGATACTAATGCTTTTAATAGTTGTGGGTAATGAACATGAGACCCAGTGTTGCATTAGAATAGGGCCTGTCATTTAGCAGGCTGTATCTTCAGTGTATTGCCATTATTGTTGTTGTTGTTACTTGCAAGCAAAAGTTTTACAGATCCAGTTCAGTTCCAGACATGCTGAAAGATCCAGGGATGCTCTGATTTGTGGGTAGAAGAGATGCACGACTATAGAAGCCTTCAAAAGGACTGCTCTCCAGTATCACCTGTGATGTACTTGGCACTTCAACCTAACCTGGGGAGGAGGGAGCCTGGTCATGCAGTATCTTTGTTAAGCTCCACGACGGATCTTGTTTTCCAATGATGGCCACAATAATATTTCCTTTCCCACGTGTTCTTCTAGGGCATAGCTATTCTCCATCAAGAGTTCAAGGCTAATTCCCTTCCACTTGAATCTGATCTGACTTGTGATTCACTTGTAGCCAAGACACTGCATCAGAGGGGATGCAGCATGACTTCCAAGGCTAGGTCATAAAAGGTGATATCACTTCTGTCTCATGGGTGAGTACTTACCTTCGTAGCCCAGTACCACTGTATGGAAATTTCAACTGCCCTGCTGCCAGCATGCTGTGAGGAAGTCAAGCTGCATAGAGAGGCTCTCTGGTCAGTGGCCCTAACCTCCAGTTCTCCCAATCCAGGCTCTAGATAGATAAGTAAACAAGCCTTCAAGTGATTCCAGCCCCTAGCTATCAAATCATTATCAGTCTCCGATCTATCCAGCTGAGACCCCAGACATCATGACAGAGACAAGCTGTCCCTGCCCTTCCCATTCCAAATGACTGACCTACACAACCTGTGAGCATGATCAAATCATTGTTTTATGCCCCTAAATTTGGGGTGGCTTGATACACAGCAATACTGATCAGAAATGGAATTATCATCATACCCATTTTGCAGATGAGAAAATTGAGACTCAGAGAGGCTAACTATCTTGTATAGTCACACAGGTGGTCATTGGCGAATTTGAAATTCAAACTCAGGGCCCCTTAGTTAGAAATTCCAGCTTTTTACACTGTGTTTGTTACATTTTCTCTGACTGTTGATATACTAACTAGATGGATCCCAGTGGGGACAGAGCGGGAGGAGGAGAGGATCGGAGCTGGCCATGGTGGAAATGCCTGAAGATGGCTGAGTGCTTGTTGGAAATGACTGGGGTGGAGTGGGGCAGGAGGAGCTGACAATTTAAAGCGTGGAGGGGCTGGGTTCCTGCTTCGAAAACAATTCTCTCTCTTAGCATATATTTGAAATCCCAATCCTGGTTTTGGTGTTTACAGCTGCTTCTGTTGTGAACATACCACCTTTCCACCTGGGGGTTGAATTGATGCATCTGTTTGACAACATCGTCCAGGGTTATAATTCCTTAAGGTCTGGATGCCAGGCAGCAGCTCTGAGGACTTGCAGTATTTCACCCCCACTCTGCTGCATCAGGAGACAGCAGAAAGCCGTGTCTCTCTTGGAGGCTTCTGGGGCTGGTGCAAGGAGCAGCTGACATCCATTCCTGGTATGCAGCTGCTGCAAAAGGCAAAGTGAAAGCCGGCCTGGGATTGACCCTCTTTGAGAAAGCAAGTTGTGCTACTGACAGGCATGCCCAGATTCTCCCCGCAGGGGTAAGTTTGCACCTTTTTTCTCCTGCCTTCCACATGTCTCCTGTGACTTCTTTGCAATCTGAAGTCTCAATAATATTAACCATAATCATAATCATTTTTATTTTAGCTGCAAATATTTATTGAGTATTTGCTACATTGTGTGCTATATGTATATTTATCATAATTAATTTGTGCACTAATCCCATGGGATGGGCACCATGATTTCCAGATGGGGGCACAGAGGCACAGAGGAGGTGAATAACATGTAATCAGTAGAGCTGGATTTGTATCCTGGCAGTGTGAAACAACAGTTCTCATTCCTTGGTATTTTACGTCATCCACATTGTCGAATAACATCAAGGAAGAAAAAGAGGATGAAGAATTAATTAGATACCAATAGCTTTCATTTATTGAGTGTTTACTTGATGCCTGGTACCTTGCTAATCCTGGAGTTTAATAATCATCACCATAAGACCATAAGAAAATTCGAAAGATCAGAGAGGAGAAGTAACTCTCCTTGTGCAACAAGACGCAAGTCTGTGTGACGCTGATCCCATGTATATCTCTACTAAACTTCTCCCAAGGCAGGCCCTTTGATTTGAGCCTGTTTTCCAGCCCAGCTACAAGACAGCCTCACCTGGTCATCCACACTCATATGGCTTGATTCATTTATATTGTCAACTTTCCTAAAATAGAGAACCTAAAGGAGGGGATAAATGCCAGTTACCGAGGTGGCATAGGGGTGACCTCCCAGCTGGACAGGACATTCTCCTTTCCATTGCACCCCCTTCCTAGCCTAAGTGTCTTCCTGAGCTGAAATGGCCTCTGCCCTTGGAGTGCTCACTCCAGTCTAGAGCTGGTCTTTAGTCTCTGGAATCCTTGCAAGTTTTTTTTATTCCTTTGAGGTTCAGCTACTGCTTAATCTATACTGTGATGACCTTTCTAACTCCATAAGAAATTTGGGTGATTCTTCCTGTGCCTTCTCCCAGAACTGGGCACATAACTCTTTTAAGGCACTTACTCCATTGTGTTGTTTATTTACCCATTTGGCTCAGTCCCTACCAGACTTGGTTCCTTGGAGGCAGGGAACTTATTTTCTTTATCCTCAACACCTGCACCCACTGGCAGAGAGGGAGAATTGAGAAAATTTATTCATTCAGCCAATTTTTAATGAACACCGACTTCTAAGTGCTTTATGACAATTGACTGAATCCTCCAAACAACTCTATGATATAGGTATTATTTTATCCACATCAACAGATGGGGAAATTCGGGCACAGAAAGGATGAGTTACCTATCTATCATTATACAGCTAATAATGGAAGAGCTGGAATTTGAGCCTGAGAAGTTCTGGCTCTAGAGTCTGTGTTTTTAACCTTTCTCTGCACTGCCACTCTTCTGTGCTAGACACAGTTTGGAACCTTGGGGAAAACAGTGTCAAGCAGACAAAAGCAGTTTCTGCTCTCATAGAGCTTATGTTTGTGCGGGGCAATGCCAGGGTATAAAAATATATGCAAAGAGTCATACCTACTTGCTGCATTCTGCCTTGCAGGATCCAGGTTCAGGGAGAAGAGTGGTTCCAGGGGTAGGGTGAGAAATGAAAGAGGAACAAGGGAAGAATAAATGGATTCTAGAATCCAAAGGCTAGCTCAGGCTGAACAATGTGAACCCAGAAAGATGCCAGCTCAGCACAGAAAGTCTCAGTATAAATGAAGCAATGTTTGGCTTCTTGATAAATGAACTGATTGATCAAATCAGGGAGATCAGAGTTCCATGCTGCCCGCTGGATAAGAGGCTGCCCACATGGGGTTGGTTGGGATGTAATGATGTGTGACGGTCCTGGTGCTTCTGTCTCTGCTCTTGTTCAATTGAGCAGCTTCCCCACTGAGTGCTTTCTCCTGTTTCCAACCTTGGATGCTTCCTGGTCTCTAAGCACCATGTAGGAAGCCAGCCAAGATAAATGGGACCAAACAGGAATCTTCAGCTTCAGAAGGCCCTGGTGGGTGGCAGTCCAGATATGTGATGGAAAATCAGTGGAGACACTAATCCCATGTTTCCCAAGCAGATCACCCCATCCCCTTGCTCCTTAGGGCTCCAGGGACTGTTGGTTAGGAGGATTTAGGAGATTCTTGTGGTGGGGTCTACACCTATTGGTGGACTCCCAGCATCTTCATGTTCTGAGGTCCTGTTGAAGGGAGAGGAGAGTGTTGAGGTGCTGAGGACAGTTGGAAGAAGGGAAGAGCCTCTCACCCTGGTACTGCTCTCGTTTCAGCTCGCCTCGAAGGTGTCAGTGTGAGACCTTGAGCAGTCGACCAGATGAGGCATCAGGTGAATTGAAGGTGCGTATTTTCCCCAAAGATAAAGAAAGTTCTGATCACTGAAGACAGTTGACTCAGAGGGGCTGGATGCTGGGCAACATAGGAGAGCTGCCAGTTTTGGAAATTGAAGAGTAACTTCAGGAAGTTCAGGGTTAGGTGCATATAGGTGACCAACTCATTCTGCTTTGTCCAGGATTTTTCCAGTTTTAGCTCTGAAAATCCCATGTCCCAGGAACCCACTCAGACCTGGGCAGACCTATGTGGCTGATCACCCTGAATGCAAATCCCGCTCTAGGGTTGGGTTTCCAAACAAAATATTGCATGGGGCATTCTTGTATTAAAATTTAAAATGTTGATCTGAAATTCAAATTAAACTGGGTGTCCTATATTTTCTTTTGCTAAAGCTGGTAACCCTCCTCTGAGGTGTTTGCTATATTGTGACCAGTGATGAAAGAAGGTATTTGTTAGTCAGAAAAAGCCTTTTGAGGGGTTCCTGGAGTTCTAGAATGGCTCAAATGCCTCTCACATGAGAACAATGAGGATGTCTGGAAGGAATAAATTGGGCAGGTAATCCATCAAGGAGAGACATTTGGGTGAGAGTTTACAGGTTAGAGCAGTTCTCAAACTTGAGCATGCGCTTGGAGGGCTTGTTAAAACTCAGATTGTTGGGTGACCCCTGCCATGAGTTTTTGATTTAATAAATCTTGGGTTGGGCCTTGAGAATTTGCATTTCCAATAAGTTTCTAAGTGACGCTGAGGCCTCTGGCCTCCACACCAGACTGAGAACCACTGGATTAGATAAAAGGACAAAAGGGCAGATTGGGAAATTTTCTTGGCTTCCTCACTGAGAAAGGAGGAGCTTAAAGGAAGTGGAACCTGGACAATATGGTAATGAGCATCTTTAGTTCAGAACTGACAAAAGTATGGGCAGTTAACAGATTGGTCCAGTTGCTAAATGCATAGGCTTCCAGGGCTGGACAGCGCAGCTTCCAGTGCAGGTTCTCCTATTTACCACCTATGGGACCCTGGACAAGTTATTTCATCTTTTGTTGCCTCCATTTCCTCAACTGAAAAATGGGTAATAACAGTACTCATTTTTAGGGTTATTGTGATGATTACATGGTTTGATATGTACCAAGTCCTTAAAGCAGGGCCTGAAAAGTAGCAAGACTAGTTTGTCAAGCTGGCAGTCCCACCCCACTCTGGAGAAAGCCTCCTGCAAACCCTCAGCCCTGCAGGTCCCTGAATCTGGGGTGGCCATATGCACAGCCTGTGCAAGTGGCATGGGCTATTCTCCAGTCTGATCAGAGTCATTCCTCTGTCTTTTGTGACAATAGTTCAAGGAGAGAAGCCCGTTTCCTCCATGGCTAGTCACATGAAAGTACATCTTTCAGGAGCATCCAGGGCCCATGACACAAGGTCCATCTGCCTGAGGCTGCAGCCAACCTAACATAAAGCAAGACTAGCAATGGAGAAAATCGAAGCCCTGCTTTCCCACTTTCCTGGAGTCAACACCTGGGCCCAGCCTTGCCTTGCAGTGGCTGCGAGCATGGCTTTGCAGGGCCTGTGGGTCTGAATTCCAGGTCTACCACGTATTTCCTATGCCCACTTGGGTAAGTCCCTGTGCCTCTTTGCTCCTCAGCAACCTTGACTGTTCAATGGGGATAATGCCTGCATCTACTGCATAGAGTCATTGTGAAGTTTAAGTGCATTAATATGTGTAAGAGTCTTAGAAGAGTGCTGGGCACAGAGTGAGTGCTCAATTAACATTGGCTGTTACCATCACTGCTGGATCCACCTTTGGGCTTCGGTCGGTTTGAGTGGAGCATCTGTCACTTGTTACCAAAAGAACCCTGACTGATAAAAATGAATTTTGAGGGGTTCCTGGAGTTCTAGAATGGCTCAAATGCCTCTCACGTGAGAACAATGAGGATGTCTGGAAAGAATAAATTGGGCAGGTAATCCATCAAGGAGAGACATTTGGGTGAGAGTTTACGGATTAGAGCAGTTCTCAAACTTGAGCATGCGTTTGGAGGGCTTGTTAAAACTCAGATTGTTGGGTGACCCCTGCCATGAGTTTTTGATTTAATAAATCTGGGGTGGGGCCTTGAGAATTTGCATTTCCAGTAAGTTTCTAAGTGACGCTGAGGCCTCTGGCCTCCACACCACACTCTGAGAACCACTGGATTAGATAAAAGGACAAATAAATGAGATTTATCTAGTTTTATTTAACAAAGTCTTATGTCGTGCCTACTGCATGCCAGTTACTGTTCTAGGTGCTTTTCAAATATTAACTTAATGACAGTTTTAGGATACAGTTACTATACTGTTTTACAAATGAGGAAACTGAGTCACAGGAAGATTAAATAACTTACCTAAGACATGTTGTTGGACACCCTGGCAGGCTGGATCCACAGGTTGTTCTTAACTTGAATTTTAGGCTGCCTATCAGTATTTTTTGTTACATACAAAATTAAACTACTCAAAGTTGGCACCATCTGAATGCACTGAAAGAAGATTTGAAAAATGCTTATGCTTGAGCCCCAATCCTAAAATTGAAGTTCTCCAGGCCCTAAGAAGCTCTACCAACTTTAAAGGGGAGACTTTGAGGCAACATGAGCCCTGAAAAGTGGGAACGTCTCTCTCTGATGCTGACTCCAGGGTCTCCCTACAGCTATGGAGTCCCCCCAAGAAATGTTTTTCCTCTGCAAAGCTCAGTCTGTAGGGAAGGTCTGGTGGAGAGAAAGTTTTCCCCTTCACTCTTATCCACTGCAGGTGCTGGGACTGCTGGGGGAGCAGCCACCAGGAGACAGAGGTTAAATGCTGCCTCTAACTAAAATCGGATAAGATCTTTAGCAACAATTAGCACCTTGTCAGCTCCTGAGTGCAGCAACTCCACTTGCTTCACTTCATTAAGCTCCTTCCCTGTCTGCCTGTTTCAAATTAGTAAGGGAAGCTCAGCCCAGGCTTGGTGAAGAGGGGCTTTGGGAATTGTGTTTTGTGCCCAGAATGTCATTTCCACAGGGTTTCTGTTCATTTGTTGGTTTATTTTTGGAGAGGAAAGATGCTCCATATGAAATGTGTTGCTTCCTATACTGTAAGGTGCTTGTGTGTCCTTGTGTATGGCTCAGATCTAGAGCTGGAAGGGACCCTTAGAGACGGTCTGGTCCCGTTTCCCACTTCCTCAACCACCTTTGCTTCTCTCCTCTAAAGTTACTCCCTTCCCTGTACAAAACAGGCAGTTGTGCTGCAGAGAGGGGAAGTGCCTTCTGAAACTCTTGAAGACATAGGTCGAAATCAGAGCTCACAAGGAGGAAACTCTTTTCGATAAATGATAATCCAAATGTCAACCTTCAAATGAGTCTAATTTTGGAGCAAAGCACTTACCTGTTTTAAGTTAGTTGAGACAAACTGCCTAGATTTTCCATGACCTCTACAAAGTACAGTTTTCCCCTCAGGGGTATTATGAAGTCATTTGGGTTATTGGGACTAACATAGCAAAAATAACTCAACAGGGACATTAGCCTTTGCTTTGAGTTTGTTTTTGTTCTTTTTTAAAATACCACAATTCCTGCAGCCCAGGAAGCCATTCAGACAAACTTGAAGTAGCAGTGGAATTTTCTTCTACTCATGTGTTTGTTCATTCTTTCATTTGTTGTTGGTTTTTTTGAGTGTCTACTGCCCCCGTGAGAAGTTCTCTGCAAAGAGGTAAAGAAAAGGATACCTGGAGCTCACTGCAATAATGAGGGAAAGAAACATGCTCCAGAGTGTGTACAGTGAATTTTATTTAAGGGATGGGGGACTAGGTTTAGCATTTACTATGGGCAGGAAATGCATTAGGTGTTTTTTTTTTTCTTTTTTTATGTTAGGTTATATATTATTCCCTAAAGCTCCGTGGGATAGATATAACAGATGAGGAAACCGAGGCTCAGAGAGGTTAAGTAAACTTTCCAAGATCACAGAGCCAGTTAGTGATGAGCCAAGTTCTAACCAAGTCTATGTAGATTTGATGTTTGTTTTATTCTGCTCTGCCATGAGCTGCCAGTAACAGAGATGGATGGGTTGGTAGGTAGATATTAACACATATACACATATATACTTCTATGGTATAAGGAGGGCACTTCTGACTGGGTGTCTAGTAAAGGAACCATAGAAGAGTGTTATGGATTGAATCAAGTCCCCCTCCAAGATGTGTTCAAGTCCTCTTCCCTGGTCCTATGAATGTGAATCCATTTGTAAATAGGATCTTCAAGGATGTTGCTAGTTAAGGTGAGGCCAAACTGAATCAGGGTGGGCCTTCGTCCGTTATGACTGGAGTCCTTATAAGCAGAGGAGATTTGGGGAATCCAAAGGAGAGAGAAGGAGACAGCTGGCCATGCAATGGAGGTGAAGACTGAGTTCTGGATTGCCAGCAAGCCACCACCAGATTGCTACAGACCCCAGAGAAAGCGTAATCTTGCTGGCACTGTGGTTTGGAATTCTAGCCTCCAAAACTGCGAGAGAGATAATTTCTTGCTGTTTAAGCCAGATAACTAGTCTGTGGTCTTTTGGTATAGTAGTCTTGGCAAACTAAGACACAGAGGCTGTATTTGGGTAGTTCATCAGAGAGGCGAGGGGGAGCCTTCCAGGTGGAGAAAGGGCATAGAAACACAATGGGGGTAGGAACATGTCTGTAGAACCACATGCATTTGTAATTACATTTGCCAGGGAAAAAAAAAAGGTATTGTGTAGAAAAACAACGGGAAATGAGGATTAAGAGACAAATTGGGGCCAAATAACAGGGAATATGGAATGCTAAGTGTAGGAGTCCTAGACTAGATGCTTTGTCTGTTGGGCCTTGATAGATAACCATCTGCCACAATTTCATGCAAAAATTTGACATTTTCCTGTGTACCCCAAGGAATTGCTTCAGATTACTGACATTGCCCCAATTTTTTATGCACTGATGTCAGTGGTAGCACAAGCTGTTCACCATCCCATTTCAGTCATAATAAGCATTAACGCTGGGAAGAAAACCCAAACAGTCTTGAAACTGCACCCCTATCCCTTCCCTCCTAGAAACCTGAGGTAGGGATATCCCCTCCCCACGCTCCCCAAACTGAACATCCCTGAGGGCACTGCAAACCACCATGCCATTCCCAGCAAAAGGTCTCGCTGATACTCAAACTGTGATACTACCCTTATTTCCACCTCCTGCACTCACAAGCCACCTTCTTTCCTTCTTGAGACATCCTCATGGATTGATTCCTTCCCCACACGCTTGCTGTTTAAGATGGCACCAGCTCTACCTCCTACCCCTTCACTTCTCTGGCTACTTCATGAAGGCTACTCACCCTGATGTTAGTGCATTAATCCTCATGCCAGGTATTTGCTTTGTTTGTTTAGGTTAATTAACACACATTGCTCAGTTTTATTATCTTCAGAGAATTCTTTAAAAATACGTGGAATTAAAGAAAATTCACATGGTGTGTGCCCCATGCCGACTGTGATATCTATTTCATTTAGGCAAAATATGATTGAGTAGAAAATATAGGGAAGGCTTTAATAGGCACAGGAAAAGAAGATGTCACTGAAGGCAACAAAATTATGGTTATGGATGGAAGGGGAGGGGTAAAGGCAAAGGCTGTGCCTGTAAGGGTACCTGTGAGCAGCCCCAGATTACCTTGATTTTACGTATATGAACTCCTTAGATCTTTTAATTGACAGCTGGTGATCTGCCTTCTCTCATCCCAAATGCTTCCTGCACCCTGTCTCCAGACCTACTTTAAGTCTTTTTATTCATCACATGATTCAACTATGGCTTAAGTGCTATGTGAGGCAATACAAGAAATTGGTCTTGCAAATAAGAGCATTATGTTGGACTCTGATGGCAGAAGGGTAAGTAAACTGCAGCAGGATACAGTCTGTGGGGGCAGAGAAAATGACAATGGGCCAGGCCTGGTGTGGGATAAGGCTACAGGGTTAGGACAGGGTTTGACAAGGTCTGTGTAGAGGAGGTGACATTTGAGCTGGACCCTGAAGTATATAGGAGTTCATCAAGAGCTATAGTAAAAGGTGGAAAGGAAGAACGGGATGGAGAGTATTCAATATACGAAGAATAGCATAGGAAAGGAGAGAGCAAAGCACGTAGGGAATGGTGAGAGGGTCCATTCAACTGCCTGTAGGTGCAAAAAGAAATGAGATAAAAGGAAATACTGATGCTCCTGGGCTTCCTTCCAACTTGCGGGCTGCTCTTTGTCTCTGCTGGCTCCTCTTCCTTGGCCTGGTCATTAGAGGTTGAAGTCTGCAAGGCTTGATCCTGAACCTGCTTCTCTTCTCTTCTGTGTCCTCTCCCTGGGCAGGCTCACCTTCCCCAGTTTCAATCAAAACAATATTAGAATGACATATGCATTCTTATCTCTAGCTCAGACCTCTTGTCTTGATTCCAGGCTCACATATACTACTCAGAGGTTCCAAAGGCACCATATTCTGTTCAAAACTAATTCCATAATCTAATCTTTACTCTCTTAACCTATTCCCTCTTTCAGTCTCCAGCACCACCATCCATTGAGTTATACAAATTAGACATTATCCTCATCATCGCCATTATCCAAAACACTTCCCTCTCCAAGTCCCACATCCAATTCACCACAAGTAATATTGATTTAATTTCTTAAATGTCTCAAATCCATCTACTACTCTTCACTATTAACTTCATAGCAGTTGAAGCTACAAATTCTTGCCTAGACTATTATATTAACTCCTAATTTGACCTTCCACTTCTACTCTTGATCTTACTGTAATTTAAACTCCCTAGTTCAGAGCCAGGAGAGCTTTAAAAAATATGAGTAACATGGTGGACTAGAGGGTATATAATACTCCCCCAGTTATAGAAAAATGAAATATGCTGGATAAATAAAATAAAAATACTACATGGCTGAGCTGACAAAAAAAATTAAAGAAATTCCTTAAGGATTAGGCATGAAATAAAAGTGCAAATCTTCAGGATCTGGCACTTGCCATGCTAGTTTAGAGCTTCGGTTTCAATGGGCCATGCAGAAAAGGAACAGAAATGAAAGCCTGACCCAAAATAGGATGGGAGAAAGAATCAGAATAAAACTGAAACTCTCACGTGGTGACATCTTCATGAGGGAAAAAAAGGAAAAAAAAAAATCTCTTTTGCTGAGGGACACAGTGGAGATAAAGGCAAGGTTTATCTTTGTCTCTTTATGGAATAGGTGAAAGTCTCCTTTAAGAATTCTTATTTACAAGTCTTTATTCTAGGCTTGGGCCTGGGAAAACAAAATCCAAGTTTAAAATATATTTTAAAGTAGTCCAGCTTGGTCATTCCCACAAGTGCCTTGCAAAAGCAAATACAAATTCTGCCTGGAAAAACACAAACTCAGACCTCAAAGAATTCCCACAGATAAAAGAACATAAGCTCATAAAAAAATCAATAAAAGGACATGAAGAGACAAGGCCAAGATGAGAAAGATTAAGCAGAAAAAATTCATAAACAGAACCTTAAAGAATGAAGATATTAGAATTTAAAGATAAAGCATCAAAAGGAGGTTTAAGAAGTACAGAGAATTAAGGAGGGGACTGAATATATGATGAAGGAAGAAGAGTTTCTCAAAATTGACATGGAAGATAGGAAAAAGAAGTAAATATTCTGGAAATGAAAGTTCTAATAGTGTATGATACATTGTATAATAGTTTAGACCCAAGATATCTAGATAATTAACAAAATGGACACCAGAAGAATTAAGGAACATTATATTAATATAAAATGAACATTAATATATTAATATATTAATTAATATCTGTAATTCATTCATTAATTAATGAATTGTAGAATCCAGATACTGACAAAAGAACAGAGAGATGGACGATCTTAAAGAGAGTTCTAAAGAAACACATGATAGAATTAGAATGTAAAATACATATCTAATTGGAATTCCAAAGGCATAAAATAGAGAGAATGGAGGAAATCCAGTATTTGAATTGGCAATGGTTAAACTCTTTAACTGACAAAATATATCAATTATCAAGAGCAGAAAAGCCACTAAACCACATAGAAGATAAATTAAATGACATTAATCTCAAATTCATTTCAATAAAACAGTAGAACACAACAGACAAGAAGTTCTGATAAGCAATCAGATTATTTCCAATGAAATAGCTATTAGATTAACAGTTGATTTCTCAAAAATAACAAGGGAAGCCAGAAGCCACTGACATATTATCTTCAAAGTTAGAGAAAATGTCTTTCCTCTTAGAACCGCTCTTTCAGGATGAAGAGAGTAAGAAAATATTTTCAGACAAAAACTGACACTAACAAAAGATCTTCATGAATGAAACTCCTGTGTACTTCGGGAAAAAAGGAAAAAGCAATGTTACCAGGAGGAATATCTGAGTTACAATCAGAAATAAGACAATTATGTAATAGCTGTCTTTAAAGTTTGTTCCAGTTTCTTCAATGTGTGATGTTCCCTCCTGCCAAAGAGCCTTTAAACATGCTGTTCCTTCTGCCTGGAATACTCTCTCCACTTCTCATTCCTTAATGAGCTCCAACTCATCTTCCAGGTATTACATCTCAATGATGATAGCTCCTAACCAAGTAGCTATCTTGACTACAAAAGAGGAATTGCATTATAACTACGTATGTATCTTGGGAGGATTGACGTTTTTATTATATTGAGTCTCCCAATCCATGAACATGATATGTCTCTCTGTTTATTCAGAATCTTTGATTTCTTTTATGAGCATGTTATAGTTGACAGCATACAAATCCTTTTGCATGTTTTATGAGGGATACATTCAATTGTAAATGGTATTTTATTTTTAACTTTGGTGTTTACATGTTCATTGTTATTATATAGAAATGTAGTTGAATTTTAAATGTTTATCTTGTAATCTGGGAGCTTGCTGAACTCATTACTATTTCTAGGAGTTGTTTTGTGAATTACTTGAGATTGTTTTACACAGACAATCATATCATCTGCCAATAAAGACAGTTTTATTTCTTCCCTTCTTATCTGTATAACTTTAATTTCCTTTTCTTGCCTTATTGCTGTGACTAGAATACTCAGCACTATGTTGTATAAGTGTGGTGAGAGCATACATCCATGTCTTGCTCCTGATCTTAGGGAAAAGCATTGTTTTTCACCAATAAGTATAATGTTAATTGTAGTTTTTTTTTTTTTAAATCAACTTAAGGAAATTTCCTTCTATTCCTAGTTTTGTGAGAGATTTTATCTTGAATGGTGTTAAATTTTGTCAAGTGCTTTTTCTGCATTGAATATGATCATGCAATTTTCTTTCTTCTTTATCCTATTAATATGCTGGGTTACTGTGATTTATTTTCAAATACTGAAACAGCCCTACAACCCTGGTGTTCTAGTTTGCTAATGCTGCAGAATGCAAAACACCAGAGATGGATAAACTTTTATAAAATGGGGGTTTATTTCACTACACAGTTACAGTCTTAAGGCCACAAAGCGTCCAAGGTAACACCTCAGCAATCGGGTACCTTCACCGGAGGATGGCCAATGGCATCCGGAAAACCTCTGCTAGCTTGGAAGGCAGCTGGCATCTGCTCCAAAGCTCCGGCCTCAAAACGGCTTTCTCCCAGGACGTTCCTCTCTAGCAAGCTTGCTCCTCTTCAAAACATCACTCCCAGCTGCACTCCGTTTCCTCTTTGAGTCAGGTCATTTATATAGCTCCACCGATCAAGGCCCACCCCGAATGGGTGGGGCCACGCCTCCATGGGAACATCTCATCAAAATTATCACCGACAGCTGGGTGGGGCACACTCCAAGCAAATCCAACCAGCACCAAAACTTCTGCCCCACACAAGACCACAAAGATAATGGCATTTGGGGGACACAATACACTCAAACTGGCACATTCCACCCCCTGGAACCCAAAATGACATTATCTTTCCAAATACAAAACACATTCATTTCATCACAATATCACAGAAACTTACATCATCTCAGTAACAATAGTCAAGTACAAAATCCCATCAAAATCAATTTAGGCGTGGTCAGTCCCAAGGCACAATCTTTCTTTAGCTGTGGATCTGTGAACTTAGAACAAGTTATGTGCTCCCAGTATACAAAGGAAGAACATTCATAGGATAAACATTTCCATTGCCATAAGGAGAAACAGTAAGGAAAACAGGATTAACAGGAGCAAAAAGGTTATGTGCTCCCAATATACAAAGGAGAGACATTCATAGGATAAACATTTCCATTGCCATAAGGAGAAACAGTAAGGAAAACAGGGTTAACAGGAGCAAAACAGTTCCTAAAACCCACAGGACAAACTCCATTAGATTTCAAAGTCTGAGAGTCATTAACAGAACAATGTTGCATCCTTGGGGCTTGAGAGAGCGGGAGCCTAACCCTTCCCAAGGGCCTTTTTGGCAGCTGTTTCTTCTCCAAATGCTTGGGTGAGTGCTCCAACATTTCTACACATTGGGGAGACCACCTTCTCGGCTCCACCCTCCTCAAACATCGGGGCAGCTCCCGGATTCCCTTCCATCTCCGGGGCACATGCTCAACCCCTTCAGAACAGTTGGTGGCAGCCAAGCTCTCCCCAATTCCCTGGAAATGTGCTCCACCCTCTTTGGGACCTGAGGTGGCAAAACTCTTCCAGAGCATCGAGGCGGAAAGCCCGCCCTCGACCTCCAGGGCAAACTCACCCTTTCCATGCATGTGGGCTGCTCCGCTCTCCCAGCCTGAGACCTCTTGACTCCAGACCTCAACCTCCATGGCTCTGTCTTTGAAGAGATTTTTCCTTTAATTTTTCCCTTGTCTGTCTCCTCCAGTCCAGACCGGCAATGGCTCTGTGTATAAAGATCTCACAAAAATTCTGTTGGCTTTGCATGAAGCACGCAGGGGTCAAAGCCATCAGACAATAGGACTTTCCACAAATCCTTTCTGCTTAACTCCTTTTCCAATCTTGGCTTGTACTGAAATGGCGACTGGGTTCCATGTTTGGTTACATCCTTACGTTGGGCTGTAGCTTCTGGGATTCCACCCCCTGGAAGCCTGTAATTTTCCAAGCCATCGACTTCTGGTTTCTTTGAACCCAAGAGTTCAGTTCTAAGTTTATCTCTCTCTGCTCGCATTTTACTATAAGCTGCAAGGAGAAGCCAGGATACGTCCTCCACACGTAGTCTGGAGATCTCCTCAGCTAAGTATTCCAGGTTGTTGCTTCCAGATTCTTCCTTCCATCTGACACCAGGACTCAATTTTGCCAAATTCTGTGCCACTTTAAAACAAGGATCACCTTTCTTCCAGTTTGCAACAACACATTCATCATTTCTGCTCAAGTCCTCATCAGAAGTATCTCTAGAGTCTGTATTTCCACAGACAGTCTCTTTAAAGCAGTTTTGGCCTTTTCTATCAAGCTCCTCACAACTCTTCCAGAAACTCCTCCTTATCCATTTAAAAATCCGTTCCAACATGTTTGGTATCTGCAAACTCAGCAGCAAAAGCACCCCACTCTCGGTACCAAAATCTCTTCTAGTTTGCTAATGCTGCAGAATGCAAAACACCAGAGCTGGATAAGCTTTTATAAAATGGGGGTTTATTTCACTACACAGTTACAGTCTTAAGGCCACAAAGCGTCCAAGGTAACACCTCAGCAATCGGGTACCTTCACCGGAGGATGGCCAATGGCGTCTGGAAAACCTCTGCTAGCTTGGAAGGCAGCTGGCATCTGCTCCAAAGCTCCAGCCTCAAAACGGCTTTCTCCCAGGACGTTCCTCTCTAGCAAGCTTGCTCCTCTTCAAAACATCACTCCCAGCTGCACTCCGTTTCCTCTTTGAGTCAGGTCATTTATATAGCTCCACCGATCAAGGCCCACCCCGAATGGGTGGGGCCACACCTCCATGGGAACATCTCATCAAAATTATCACCGACAGCTGGGTGGGGCACACTCCAAGCAAATCCAACCAGCACCAAAACTTCTGCCCCACACAAGACCACAAAGATAATGGCATTTGGGGGACACAATACACTCAAACCGCACACCTGGAATAAAACACACTTTGTTATGGTATATAATTCTTTATTTATTTCTGAATCCTGTATGCTAGGATTTTGTTAAAGATATTTCTGTCCGTATTCGTCAGGTTATTGATCTGCAGTTTTTCTTTTTTTTCTTGTACTGTCTTTGGTTTTGGTATCAGTGTAACATTAGTTTCATAAAATGAATTGGGAGATGGCATAGAATTGATCTTTCTTCTTCAAATATTTGGTAGTATTCTCCACTGAAACTGCCTGGCCCTGGAGATTTCTTTTTGGGAGTTTTCTTCTAGGTATTTTATAGTTTTAGCTCTTACATTTAAATCTTTGATCTATTTTGAGTTAAATGTTGTGTATGGTGTGATATAATAGTTCATCTTCATTATTTTGCATGTGGAGTTCAGTTTCCCAGCACTTTTTGTTGAAAAGACTATTTTTTTTCCCATTGAATTGTCTTGGAACCTTTGTCAAAAAAGCAATTATCCACAAATGTGGATTCATTTTTGAACTAAAAATTCTAATTCTTTGCTATATATGTGTACCTTTATGCCATAACCCACAGTCTTGCCACTATAGCTTCATAATAAATTGAGAAATCAGTAAGTGTGTATCCTGCAATTTTTTTCTTATTTTTCAAGGTTGTTTTTGCTATTCTGGGTCCCTTGTATTTCCATATAAATTTTAAGGTCAGTCTGTCAATTTCTGCGAAAAGCCAGTGTGATTTGGATAAAGATTGCATTGTATCTGTAGATCAGTTTGAAGAGAATTGCCATCTTAATAGTAAGTCTCCCAATATATAAACACAGTATATATTTCCAGTTATTTAGGTTCTGATTTCTTTTAATATCTTATGTAGTGTTTTTTTGGACAAGTCTTGCACCCCTTTTGTTAAATTTAATCCTAAAAAACATAAAAAAAATTAATCTTAAGTATTTTGTTATGTTTGCTGCTATTGTAAATGAAATTGTTTTCTTGATTACATTTTTGGATGCTCATTTCCTGTGTTTATAAATACAACTGATTTTGTACGTTGACTTGCATCATGCAAATTTTTCTGAACTTGTTTGTTAGCTTCAAATACTTTTGTAGATTTCTGGAGATTTTCTACATGCAAAATGATGTCATCTTCAAATATTTACTCTTTTTCTTTCTTGTCTGGATTACTTTCTTTTTCTTGCCTAATTGCATTGCCTACAACTTCCAATACAATATTTAACTGAAGTGGTAAAAACAGATATCCTTGTCTTTTCCCGATTTTAGAGGAAAGCAAATTCAGTCTTTCACCATTAATTAAGATGAAAGTTGTGGATTTTTTTAAAGATGACTTTTATTGAGCTGAGGATGTTTGCATTTTCTCCTACATGGTTGAGTGTTTTTATCATGAAAGGGTGTTGGATTTTATGTTTTTTCAGGGCAGTTTCTATTGATTTTTTCCCCTGTATATGGGCTATACTTCCTTGCATGTCTTTTAATTTTTTGATGAAAGCTGGACATTTTAAAAAATATAATGTGGCCACTCCGGAATCAATTTCTCACTCCTTCTAAGATTTATTGTTGTTGCTAATTGCAGTTGTTTGTTGGAATTTCTTGATTGACTTCTTTGGCTCCAAGAGTGGGAACTATGAGGCCAAAAGAAAACCCATGGCTTTCACCTCCATGTTGTTCCTTGGGTCCTTAACTAGCCTCCCTTCTTTCCATCTTTCAGAGAGTTTTATGTTTGTTTTATATATATAATGTGCAGAATTTTTGACTTTTATTTAGGGAATAGGGAAAGGTACATCCACTCCATTTTACCACAAGAGGAAGTATCCTTGCCTCCTTTCGAGTGATTATTTGGTTTGGCTTTCCTACTAGAATATAAGTTCCTTGAAGACAAAAATAGCATCTGCTGTGCTCACCACGAATATTTACACCTGCTCTGGAACTATAAAGAAGGTGAAGTTGTGAATTGATTCAAATGGCATTTATTTTCTCATATGTTATTGTCAGAGGCAAAAATCCAGGGCCTGATGCAACTATCAGAAACAGCTTTTCCCCATGCATGGAGGCCTGTGGGTGTGGATATAGAACATGTCAAGTGACAAGAATTGTGCAATGGTTAAGCTTGTGCAACCTGTGAACTTTCCTTGGTCCAAGCTGCTCCATCTGGGCATGTGTCCTGGAATGACGTAGCACAGATTGTATCCATGACTGACCACACTGTAAGGGCTCCTGTTTTATCACTTCATCATCACCCAGCAAAATGGCAAACTCCAAGGGGCATGTAGACAATGATTAGAAAAGATGCTTGGGATCTCAGAAGAAGAAAAACAAACTTTGCCCATAAGATTCTGGGAGAGTTCTCCACATATTCTGACAGGATATCAAATATTTGAGATGATAGGAAATCCCACTGTTCAAAGCTCTATGGACAAATGTCCCTTATAATTGATCAGTGATGACTAGCCATGTTAGGCAAAATTCTTTCTCCTTCCTCCTCTCTAAAGGGGGCATCAGATATAGGAATGTAAAAGTAACTAGCATAGAGTTTGAAGGTGAGATATGGCTAACATACATATGTACATATACATTTATGTATGTTTAATTTATGCAGAGAACAGAGGAATACTACTCTTCTTTGTGTAAGCAGTGGAAGTTACCCTAGTCATTAGGCACCCATTGTGGGAAAGATATCCCAGGCATCTGAGGCCGGAAGTCAGAGGTCTAAAAGAAAGTTCTTGTGGCCTCTGTTCTCAAAAGGGTGAAGAACTGGCATATACTGTTCCTTATGGTGGAATCATGCCAAACCCCAACAATGTGCTGGCTGTCCTTCTGATGAGAAAAGACTAAGATAGGGCTACAAAAATTGTACTTTCTGAATGGACAGTCTGGTTTTGTAGTTACTTGCAGTGTGACTTTCAACCACTCAACTTCTCTACCATTAGTCCTCATCCTTGCATTTGAGATAGTGATAGTCGTTTCTTCATTGGGAATTCTGACAATTATTGTATATAAGGTTATTGGCTCAGTAAAAAGGTGAAGGAAGAAGGAAAGGAGACAGGAGGCAGTTATTGGTGTGGCAGAACATTTGCTTCATAGATTTCTCAGTAATGATAAAGGATTGCACTAATCCGTACACACGTCTGCGCCCCTCTGGTCCTTGTGACACATGATGGCAAGATGGCTGCAGGTGAGGATGGGGACCTGGCCATGGAACAAAGGCCATGCCTCCCAGACCATACGTGGATGGGTCCAGTGATTTGGTCCTCTTTAGCAAGAGGCTGTAGCCAGATGCTCTGATCAGCTCTAAAGCAGTGCATTTCAGAAATACTGTAAGAGGAGGGATAAAGCTGCAGCATTAATGAGGCTCCTTTCCCATTGTCAAAGCTGACAAATGCACAGAGGGCTCAGGAGTGGCACAAGGGGAGATGGTCACCAGGGCTCTGGAGTCAAGCATGAACCTGTCTCATATCCTAGATGAAGAGATATTTATTTGATCATGGCTGGGTTGCTCATCTGTGGCTTTGGCATGGCTTCCCCCTTCTTGTTGTAGTACAGAAAATCAGAAAGAGGCAGATCCATCAGTTCAGAACCACTAGACGGCTTTCTCGGCAATACCACACGCTCCACCCTGGTGACCATTCCCCTTTCTCTCCCTGAAATTTATTTGCCCTAAAACCTTCCACAAAATTTGGAAGATTTGGGTGTTAGTGGCTGCTGCCCCTAGGAACTAAATAACTGTGTCCACACTTAGAACATCTGGCAAAGCATCTGGCAGCTTGCTAGCACCAGGCAGGCAGATAGAAACCCTAGAGAAATGTGACATAAGGTACATTGCAGTCACGAAGATCCCCTTCTCAGCATGTGTAGGATGACAGTAATGAAAGAGATATCATTCTTCCATGAAGTCCCCAGAGAAGTTCACTTGTTGCCACTATGCCTGCCCTTCCCCTTTGGACCTTTGTGCCAATTGCTAAAGAAGTGACTGCGGTGGACGGAAGTTTTCCATGACCTCTTTTTTTTTTTTGGTCTTCATCCTCTATCCTCTGTCTGTGGGAAGAAAAGAAAACAAGAAACTGACCAGAAGGCCAAAAGCAACAGGATGTTGTTCCCTCTGCAGAATTTGATATCGTTAATTGCCAAATTCTTTGGGAAATATTTTTCTCCCTGGGCTAACAGTGATATTGCCCTTTCTGTTTTTCTTCAAACACTCTGATCACTCCTCTGTTTTCTTAACTGGGTCCTCTTTCTCATCTTGCTTGGGAAATGTGATATTCCTTTGTCTTCTGCCCTTTTCTTTGCACACACTTCTCTTGCTTAGAAGCACAACCATCAACTATTTGTTACATGTTTGAGTTCATGCACTTGTTCAATCGTTCATTTATACAGCACCCAGTTGTTCTCGGCTTCTACAGGAAAGGCGCTGAATGAGCTAGTGAAAAACTGCGCTTAAGAAATTGACAATCCCAGAACTTATTTTCAACCAGAACCACCAGTGTGTAAACACTGGTAATTCATCTTTTCTAATTGTTTGGTCTTCATTATATCAGTTGTTAAATATTTTGCCTATTAAACTTCACTCTACCAAATGGAATGTATTAAACGATGGAGAATGTTGTCAACTTCTCTCCTCTACTGTAAGATCCATTTTACTGGTGTAAAATTTTCTATTGCAGTTAGTTTTTACTAAATTGTGTCTTTAAAGGTTCATGTTTCTTTCCTCTGAAAACTTGTAGCCCAAGCACAGAGCTCAAAGGAACTTAAAAAATCAGATGGCTGCCAATATTGCAATGAGGGAGCACCCTCAGTAAGGGGCTGTGACTTGCCCAGAGTCACCAGTTGCCTGGAACTCAGGTCTTCCAATTCTAAGTTCAGTGTTTCAGCAGTTTTAAGGATTCAGAGGAATTTTTCAATTTCCTACCACCTGCCCTGGAATGCAGGCACAAAATTAAGATTCTTTACAGTGGATGTGGCTGTACATAGCCAAGAATGTGTGAAGAGAACATGTGGGAGCAAGTTCTTCCTCTGTAATGGTTGGAAGGATAAAACAACTGCAACGCCATTCTTAGGCCAAACCCTGTGATGCCACGTGTTTAGTTTGCATGTATTTAGTGCCATTGTATTTGCCCTTTCCACATGGCACTTTAGCAAGGCCCTAGCAATTGCCAACTTAGCTGTCATGACAACCGTATGCATGTACTTCCCAAGGACAGCAGTGTTTCAAACAATATGTCCAAGAAATTTTAATATCCAGGCATCCAGAGACATGTTCCAAATTGTTTGCAAATGCACTTGTGCACACATACACTTAATCATGCACACAATGCAATACTCCAGGTACAAATGTCCTTTGCCAGATCTTGTGTCTTGATATTTGTTTAACAATGTGTGGCCGCTGTACCAGTTAGAGCAGAAAACAGGAGGCAGAAAGACTGACAACAGCAATAAAAAATGTGACAGCTGACAATCTGATAGAGAGGGAGGAGGCAAAAAATAAAAATAAAAAATAAAAATCAGACAGTGACGGATCATTTTGGGTAGTGACAAATCTCTCAGCACATAGCAATAGTACATGTCAGTAGAGGCCAATAGGAGATATTAACAATGGAAATCCTGAAACACCAATAAAAATGTTATTGTTTTCAGCATCCTTTGTTTTAAAATGCCAGGATATATATCATAGACTCTAGGAAGATTTCCACAGAAAATGGTTAAAATATCTTAGTGGTACTTCAAGATAATAATAGTAACACTAAAAATAAGAAGAGGAAGGAGGAGGATAAAGGGGGAAAAGAGGGGAAGGAAGAAAAGGAGGAGAAATCTTTTTATTTTGTTGTAAGTTTACGTCTTCTTTTTTTTTCATCAATATTGTGAAATGTAACCCTCAAATAAATCCAATGAAATAGGTATTATTCTAACCACCATTGTTCAGCCTCATAGTTGAGGATCAGAAGAGTAAAACAATAATGTCAAACCATTTCTCTCTCATCCTCCTCAGATGCCCTGTAGGGATGCCTCCTTCTGGTGTGTCTCCAGGTCTGTGGGTGTCCACACTCCACTGTGGATTCCAGGTCTAAGTCTCTGGAATGATAGCTTTTGATGGATACCACTGTGCCTGGAGTCTGCTGACCCCAAGAGAATCCTCAGGTCTCCAACCTGAGATGCTTCTCTATTGTCCGTTTGGGACAATTTGGCTATTTCTGCTTTCTGGTCCAGCAGTCACAGCCCTCAGGTTCTTCTGCCATCACTGTCATCTAGAAACTTCCATGACACAGCATTCTGACTTTGCATGATTATAGAGTTCCTTCCCTCTGACTCTGATTCCTAAACAGTGTGTGTGGGGGTGGGGGTGGGGGTGTGAGTGGAGGCAGAAGCAAACTTGTTTCTGCATATAACCGTCCCATTCCCCTCCCAGGTGTCTATGTCACCCCTTCCCCTAACATCCGCATGCTGCATCTCTCTCCCTCATGCATTGTTTGGTCTGCTGAGTGTTGACGTTTGTTCCCTAATGGGTCAAACCTGGATGTTAGGCCTGAAGTGTGTAGGTAGCTGATGTTCCTATCAAACTCCTTAGTTCTTGCAAATTAGACTCCCAAGTGGGGCTGACCCTTCAGACCTCTAGACAGGCCCAGACTTGTTTGAAACTGAAAGGGTCAAAGTTTCAGCCCTTTGTCTCAGATGCCTCTTATGAACCATGGAAAATCTTCCCTTGAACCTCCTTGCTACAGCCATTCGATGGTGAACATTTCCTAACAGATTTTAATGAGCTTCATGCAGGTGCAACTAGACAGTGCCTAGAAAGCTGATAAATAAATGCATCCCCGTATATCCACAGGCAGATTGTCTGAGAAGCACTTCGTTCAATTCTTTGGAAATTCTAGAGAGATTGAGCATCCGTTCCTGGTAGTGAAGGCCAACTGGATAATGCATGCATGTTTGGGCTTTCTCTCCTCATTCAGTCCCCTGTCCCTCACTTCTGCTCCCTGGGATCATGTCTCCAACAAACTTCCATGCCCGTAACCTTTGCTCAAAGCTTTGCTCTGGATGGGCTGGAGGTGGCGGGTGGAGTGAGAGGAGAAGGAAGTGGAGCCCAAGCTAAGACACTCTTCTTTCTACTTTCTCTGAGTGAAAAATAGTAATTATAAAAAATATGAGCCAGTATTTATTGGACACTTACATTCTAAACACAGTTGCAAACTCTTTGCATTTTCTAACAAATTTAATGTACTTTGGGTATTTCACAAATGACAGATGTGTTTAGTGACTGTCCTGAGTGCCATAGATGACAGAATTAGGGGACCACACTGGTTAGGTCTTCTGAATCTACATTCAAAGTTCTTGCTCCTTCATGAAACTGAGGATGTGTTTTCAATGTTTGGAAATGTTGAGGATGCAGAGTTCATTTCTTAAGTGCTGAAGTCCATTTTGGTGTAAGCCACGCTTGGGGAAGTTGCTTGGAATTAAAATGGCTCCTATCTCCTGTCAACGCCTGCTGGTCAAATTTCACTTGCTCAGCCTTTGTCTGGGTTGGAGCCTCGGAGTTCCAGTACAGAGAACCTCATTTCTGAGGTCCCGGGACCAGCATGCATTCTTCCCTCCACACCACGAGAGGGCAGGATACCCTTAGGCTTCGGTTCACACTCAGTGGTCAACAGCCTTGTCTATCCCTCGTAACACTCATGTTGGCCTCAATCTCTCTCTCTCTGTCTCACACACAGGCCATCCTGTATGTCACAAGGGCCACATTACCTAACTGAGCTGTGAAACTCCTTCTGTGAACTAAGGCCTCTGCTCTCAAATGGCAACTGGGCATTGACTTCATAGCTCCAACCTACTCTACAGCCCTGAGACCACCCCATTAGAGATTGGCTTAATGTCTTTCACGAGCCTCTGTGTCCGGCGCCGCCCCGCTCGACCCCTGTTCCCCGGCCGGCGAGGGGAGAAACAAGGGATGAGAGAGAGAGAGAGATGCAGACCACGCAAACTGACCTGGCTGGAAGTCACGACTCGAGCCACACGGCGGTTGCGAGAGCAAGTCTTTTACTGAAGCTAGATAAGCATTCTCTGTTACAGGTTTCCACGCGGGGCAGAGTGCCTCACGGGAGAGCAGCCTCGATGTGGCCGTCAGGTACGGCTCCTAGTGGGCTGTCTCCCCGAGGTTCGCTTGGGCAAACTCTTAAGTACTCTACTCATAACCAATGATCTAGCGCCGCGCATATGCACTCAATTGGCAGATAGGAATAGTGAGTGTGCACGTCATAAGCGGAAGCAGGATATGGGCGCCATCTTGGCACCACTCGATGGGCGGGGGGACTTTGGAGCAGGTTTACAGCGCATGCGCTATGCCCGTCCCGGGAGACGGCTCTCCACATCTCCCCCTTTATTATTTATATCGACCCAGTGTCCCCAGTGATGAGTGTGCTCCCGTGAACCCAGATGGCTCACAATTTGTTCCGGTGCTTTGGGGAGTCTGGACTAGGTCTCAGCCATTTAGCGGCGGAGCCTCTAGCACCGACCAGAATGCTCACCTCATATGGAGACAGGAGAGTCCGTGAGCTGGAAACAACATGACTCTCCCTGCAGTGCTTTGCCTTGCAACTGGGGGACAAAGGCGGGGGCAGGGATAGCATTAACCAGAGTCGGAGGCGTCACTAGGCGTCCCTATGCATTGGCTAGAGTCAAGTCTGGCCACAACTATGACTCTGCCTTAGGGACCTACCTGAGACAAAAATTATGACTGCTGGCGTCGCCCGTTATACCCGGGACACAGCTGCGCGCTTAGCTACAAACCTCGCTCCCGAGTGCCCCGCCCGAGGCGGCCAGGATGGGGTATGGCCATCAGAATGGTCGCTGTTGGGGGTATCAAAGGTGGAGGACATAGCCATCATAGTGGTAACACGGTACTGCCGTGCTTGAAACAGGCGTTCTAGCAAAGATTTAACAATGACTAATCCCACCAATGGTCCCACCATCAAGAGAATCCAATTAGTCAAATTGGGCCAAGAGAACCAAGAGGTGACTTGGTCCCACAGATTTTTTACAGTCTCGCCCAGTGTGGAAAGGTCGAAACTAACAGGCTTCAATTTCCTAATGTTCTCAAGTCCCTGAAGGTCGGATTTCACTTGGTCGGAGAGATTGGTGAAGTTGGGGAGATAAGTGTCCTTGAGCCACTCGGCGACATCTTGCTGCTCCTCTGTCAAGTTCACCCTAACCGGGGTGACACAAAGCCTCCCGAATAACCATCGGGTATCACACGTCTGCTGGAGAACTCTCCAGAGTCCATCTATTTCTAGTCCAAGTTCATCTATCTCCGCTAGGAGTTTCTGAATGGCCTGGAAATTTAAGTTCAGCATCTGATTGTGGCGGCGTAGCACGTCTCGGGTAAGGTATGCCTCTTGGACGCCTAGACTTAGAGAAGGGGATATTGTTAAGTGAAACAACTTGAGAAACAGGGCCAACCCAGTCGGTTGCCTTGACGGGGAGCCAGACATAACTTGGGCGATACACTAGGATAGCGGGGCGGCGAGGCATCCGGGTCTTTGGAACGGTTGCAGACTGTAGGAGCAAACCCCGGAAGGAAAAGGCACCTTTGAGTCTCATTTTTACTCAAGATCCCTTCACAAGACTGGCGGCTCTTCCCTGTAACGTTAAGAAATTCAAGCAAGACTCCCTTACTTAACTCGCCATTACCAGTTTCACAAGTAGCATTCGCCGCAACTGTGGTGTTGACAACCTTGACAGAGAGGTTAGCAAAAGAGAGGATCAGTGTGTCATTGGTGAGGGGGAAGGACTCGTTGAAGCTTGTGGAGGAAATATTTCTGTCAGAAGGCAGGTGGTGGAGACCTAGAGACAGGGTACGAGTGAAAAACACAGGAGAGGCGGGAGACCCAGCAGAGAATGGGGCCAGGGTCGGGGGATGATGCCACAGGCCCCAAAGACCACTCTCCTGCGCTACCACAGTTCCACTAAAAAAAGAAAAAGGCAGATTAGAAGGATTGCTATAGGAGAGCAAAGAACAGAGTTACCGATCCTCTTTTTGGGCAACCGCGGGGTGGTCAGTCCTACTATTATCGTCTTGTCGGTCGTCGCCATCATCAGCAGGGTCGGAGGCTTGGTCTAATGGTTCAGGTTGTATATTCGTTGGCGTTTCTGACAGCTGTTCCTTGGCTTCTTCAGGTGATGTCACGGTTCTCACCAGTCTTTCCGGAACCCACACTGGTTGACGTCCTGGTTCCTGGGGAAAAACACAAACAGAGCCTCTGGCCCAGCTGAGCACCGGGTCAGGGCCTTTCCACTGCCCCACGTTGGGCGCCAACTAGCTTTGTAGCAACATACAGCTGACACATGGTAGGACTATTAGCCATACCCTGGGGCAGGACCGTCCATTCAAAGCGTTGACAGGGCTCCTCTTGGTTACGAGAGGGCACAGTGAAGGCAAACTTAGGGGTGTCTTCGGGGTGGAGTGGAATAGAAAAGAAGCAATCCCTAAGATCTAAGATGACAACCGACCAGTGCCCTGGCAACGCCGAGAGGAGGGGCAGTCCCATCTGAACGGGTCCCAAAGGCTCCAGGCAATCATTGATAGCCCTTAAATCATGCAGCAGTCTCCATTTTCCAGATTTCTTTTTTATTACGAATATGGGGGTGTTCCACTGTGACGTGGAGGGAGCGATATGGCCCTTTTCTAGTTGTTCTGATACTAGGGCGTGCAACGCTGCAAGTTTTTCCTGTGGCAAGGGCCACTGAGGCACCCACACCGGAGCCTCGGTTTTCCATTTTAGTTTTATAGGTGTGGGTGGGAATCTCTCCTCAGTGGCCCCTATAAAAAACCCAAGCCTCGTCTGTCAGACTTGGGGGCAGCTTGTATAGGCTCCGCACGTCCGTGCAGTGAAGCTCCTAAACCCTTGCCGGGGGTATACCCCATTTCTTTTAGCAGTCGCTTAGAGGTTGGGGAGTAGCCGCTAATTAAAGTAACGTCCATTTGGGTCAGAATGTCTCTTCCCCACAAAGACACAGGCAGGGCTAATACATAAGGCTGGAAACTGCCTTGGTGTCCTTCTTCATCGGCCCAATGAAGGGCAGCTGCACTGAGCATGGGCGCTGAAATTTGGCCTATTCCTCTAATGGGCTCTTCCGCCCTGCTCGTTGGCCAGGTGGGGGGCCATTCTTGTTGTCTTATGATAGACCGATCGGCCCCTGTATCGAGCAGGCCCAAGAAAGATCTGCCTTGCACCTTAATGGTTAGCATAGGTCGAGACTCCAGGGACATATGGAGTCCCTCAAAAATCGCTCCACTGGATCCGAACCCTTTTTCCCCTCTCTGTCTGATTCTGCTTGGAAAGACTGCATGTAAGCTGGGTAAGAGCAGGAGCTGCGCCAGCTTATCACCTTCTGCAATGACTAAGGTGCCCCGCTGAGATTGAACCATAACTTGGGCACGGCCTGTGAAATCTGAATCTACAAGTCCTGGTATAACTGTTAATCCTCTCAGGGCCGTGGATGCTCTCCCCAATATGAGCCCTACAGTACCAGCCGGTAAGGGCCCCTTGAAGGAGGTCCCTACTAACTGGACACCCATGGAGGGGGTTAGTACGAGTCTGGAGGTGGCACAGAGGTCCAGTCCTGCTGAGCCGGGGGACGCACGAATTTGATCGGATCCTGTGTTGTCGAATGGCATGCAAGGGGGTCCGTCGAAAGGGCGGACCCCCTCTTCCCGTTTTTTGGAATCTGCTCGGGGCGGCCAGAGAGGCGTCTACCCTGCGCATCGAAAACCGATTTACAATCTTCTGCGCGGTGGGGGCCTTTGTGGCAACGGCCACACGGCCTGGTTACTGCACCTGGTTCGCCAAACCGTTGAGTGGCAGGGGGCTGACGTCTATTGGGACAATCTCTCTTAAAGTGCCCTGATTGGCCACAGCCATAGCACCCGTTAGACTTTGCCCCTAAGGTTCTCGGGCCTTTTGTAGCCACCTGTAGGGAGCTAGCTAGCATGGCAGCTAGACCTGCATTAGTTAAAGGGCTGCCAGTATCTCTACAGAGCCTGACCCACTCTGTCAAATTTTTTGCTCTGTTTTGTGCCAGGATAACTTTGCACTCCTTGTTGCACTGCTCAAAAATCATTTGCTTAACCACAGTCTCTGCTACTCCTGGATCTGAGAAGATTCTCTCAGCTGCGGTTTGCATCCTGGCTACAAAATCCGCAAATGGTTCTGTGGGGCCTTGGTGTATATTGCTGAGTGAGGCCTGAGCCTCTCCCTTACCTGTTAGCTTTTTCCAGGCACCCACAAAACAGCGGAAGATCTGGGCGTAGACCTCTTGTGGGAAACCCGTTTGGTTCTGGGCATGGGCGCCTCTCCCCAACAGCATGTCAGCATTCCACCCGCCACGTCTCCCTGCCGCATTCCTTGCGGCCTGCTCTTCAGCTAACTCCTCAAACCATGCTTTCCAATCTATGAATCGGCCTGACGGCAAGCAAGCACGGGCTAGCTGAAAAATATCTGCGGGTGTATGATTTAGAGCAGAGAGGTTCTCGATCATGTTCAAGGTATAAGGGGCATTGGGGCCATACTGATGGACGGCTTGCCTCAATTCCCTCAATAGTTTGTAATCATATGATTCGTGCTGATTGCCACCTTGGGGATTGATAATAACCGGGTACATTTCTGAGACTGGCTGCGGCTCAAGTGGCTGGTAGCCACCCAGCATGCCAAAAGGTCTAAATGTTGTGAAAGGGTTCCATCTCCAGAAATGTCTCCCACCACTACCTAATGGCAAAGGGTCCTGAGGGCCTGTGTACTCGGGCGGGGGGTACGGCAAAGGTTGCCCCTCCCCTGACCGGCCCATCGGGGTTTCCGGGTCTGGCAGCAAAGGATAATTACATTTACTGGGCATGGCCACTAGAGGGAGCTCTCGGCGAGGTCCTTTGGTGGGACCGCCCAAGGCGTCAGTTGGGAGCTGGGGTGTCCCTGGGGGTGCAGCGGTAGACATTGGCGGGGCGGAAGGCCGCACGGGTGTGGCGGGAGGCTCCTCCCACTCAATTAGCGGGGATGCTTCCGCCTCCTCGTCAGTATCGCTATCTGACTCTGAGTCAGAGTCACTGGACTCCGGCGGTTTGCCCTTATAGGAGCCGTCCGCTGACGAAACTGACTGGGTTTCTTGGAGCGCGCACCGTGCTTCTTGCAAGGCAGAGGACGGGCTTAGGCCGGCAGCCGATTCTAGTTCAAGGACCGCACGGACGGTCTCCCATATGGGTACTAGAATCGGGTCCATACACACGCCCGTCTGGCGCGCTCGGTCTATGTCGCGACCGAGCTTCATCCAAGAGGGTAGGCTAAGGCTGCCGGTGCAGGCAAACCAAGGGGCAAAAGTATCAACATCATCAAGAAAACGCTGAAGGGAGCTTTTCCTGACCGAGATACCCCGTTGTTTCAAAAGGTTCTTTAAGGGAGCTAAGAGAGGTGAACTTCCGGACTGCCCCATGATTGCAGTCGGCACTATACTTCAGTCACTCGGAGAGCTCTTCCGAGTCCCCCGGGGTCACCTGAAAACCCACGGGCCCTAACTATCATGTAATAAGACGCACTCACCTTCTCGCGTTGATCAGGCGCGGGAAGTCCGCCGTAAGCTCGATGCGCAGCGCTGCTCTCCTCACAGAGGGACCGTCGAGAGCGAGGCAGGAGGAGGAGCGTTCCCCGTATGGGCCACCACTTGTCCGGCGCCGCCCCGCTCGACCCCTGTTCCCCGGCCGGCGAGGGGAGAAACAAGGGATGAGAGAGAGAGAGAGATGCAGACCACGCAAACTGACCTGGCTGGAAGTCACGACTCGAGCCACACGGCGGTTGCGAGAGCAAGTCTTTTACTGAAGCTAGATAAGCATTCTCTGTTACAGGTTTCCACGCGGGGCAGAGTGCCTCGCGGGAGAGCAGCCTCGATGTGGCCGTCAGGTACGGCTCCTAGTGGGCTGTCTCCCCGAGGTTCGCTTGGGCAAACTCTTAAGTACTCTACTCATAACCAATGATCTAGCGCCGCGCATATGCACTCAATTGGCAGATAGGAATAGTGAGTGTGCACGTCATAAGCGGAAGCAGGATATGGGCGCCATCTTGGCTCATTCGATGGGCGGGGGGACTTTGGAGCAGGTTTACAGCGCATGCGCTATGCCCGTCCCGGGAGACGGCTCTCCACACCTCTGTCTATACCTTCACGCCTCACAGACTCCAGTACTTAATGGTGAGCAGAGCCCTCATCCCCAGAAGTTGTCTCACACCTCCACTCCGAAATAGCAGCTGCCATACCACTGGCCAGTTTATGATACAATAGCTTCCTTGGAGCGTGTTTATAAATATTTATAGCACCAAGCATGCAGTAATGGGCTGCTATTCAAACACAACTGCTGGGAAGAAAGAAAGAAAAAAGAAAAGGAAAAAAACACACACATACTCACACATATTTATGCCCACTATATGGAGGTCATTTAGGCATTTAGAACTAGAGAGCAGCTGTACAAAATGATCAAAATAATCACTGCTTTCCCAGGGTCTTTGGTCCAAGCATGCAGCATCGTATGAGAGGAAGCTGGACAAGACCTCATCTTGTTTTGAAATGCTGTCTCCCTTCGATAATGAACATGTTTGTTGCACTACATTTGGTAAACACTGAAATATACAAAGGGTAAGAAAAATATTACCTACCTAGTTCTCTCCCAGGGATAATAGTGTTAACGTTTTGGAATATTTCTTTCTCCACTTTAAGAAATTTATATTCTGTGTGTTCTTTTGAGCTTTGTTTTTATTATATTTCATCTTATAGTATCTGAAACAGTTTAAAAATCTTTTTTAAATTTGATATCTGAAAATGATATATTCTTGTTCCAATTTGCACTGATTTTATCATTAAGGACTGCTTATTAACTCATTCGGTAAAGGTTTATTCCAACACTACCGAGAATTTTTCTCCTAGTATGGGTGATGGGGGTGCAAAGGTGAGTTGGGCAGAATTTCTGTCTCCAAAAGGCTTACAGTCTGGTGGAATATAAAAGGAAAAATTTCCCCCAATGCATAACAGTCATTTTTATTTATTCTTTTGTGACCTGTCATTCAAGTATTCTAATGATTTGGTTTTTGGATGGAGTGCCTGAAGAGTTGGCTCTCACGTTTTCATTCAGTGAGAGAGGCAACAAGTTGGCGAAGAGATGTTTGATTTTTGCCCTCTATCGTACCATCAAGACAGCTCTCAGAGTAGAGAATGGTTTGTATAATGTTCTTGTGAGTTTTCTTCAATCAAATTTGGAAAACACTTGCTTCAGGAGGACCAAAAGCAATTCCATCTGTAGCCTTAAAATGGGCAAGAAGGGATTCAGGGTAAACTAAAAGGAAATGGCAAGCAAGTAAATTGACAGATCTCAATTCACACACATATATAATTTGCCATTGTTATGCCTTTACATTTCTTGAGGGAAGTTTTGGTAGTGCATTAATAAGTATACTTCAAATTTGCCTTCTGTTTAATGTTTTTCCATGCATTTTCAGGCACCTGCTATTTTGTCTTCTGTATTTAAATAGCAAAAGGATTAGAATCATAAAAATAAAAGCCTTTACTGAGCAGATGTTGCATGTCAGACTTAGTGCCGAGTCCAAAGAAACCCAGAGATGGACAAGACATGGTGCCTAAACCCAAGAACTTCCTTCCTTAATGACCTAAGAACTGGACTTTGTGCTCATCTTAAATGCTGTCCACAAGGCAAAGATCATCAACAGATGCCAGCCAGTGGGGAAAGGTCGATGTGGGCATGGATATTTGCATGGCACCAAAGTCACACTCCACACAAAGCTTGCTATTCACATGGGGAAACATGCAGCTTTACAATGGAAATATCTGGCTGTCATTCGGTGGTTAAACTCAGCGTCACTAAGAGTAGGACAACCACATGATGTGCCTCCTGATGTGATGCAAAATGAAATTCAGCACCACCCATGAAGTTGTTCTATTCAAAATATTTAATCTGAAACTAATCAAGCCTTTAGCTGTACGTGCCAGGTTGCAGGCAATACAGGGAATAGATAAACAAGTTAAACAACACTATGCAGAAACAGACAAAAAATAACCATGTCTCTTCAACAACGCAATGTCACAAAAAGTGGGGAAGTAACTAGTCTAGATTAAAGAGATTTAATAGACTTGATAATCAAACTTAATGTGTGCTCTTTGATCGGAGTCTGATTTTTTTTTTTAAATTCTAAATCTATACAGGTTATCTGGGAACAAGTGGGGGAAATTTAAATACGGCCTGGTTGATATCTGATATTAGAGAATCATTGTTAATATTTTGGGGTGTCAAAATAGTTATAGAGGCTTGTAGAATTGTTTGGGGAGGTGCACATTGAACTATTGAAAGGTAAAGTGTCACAGTGTCTTCATTTACTTTCAAATGGTTCAGCAAAAACAGGATTAGGTAGATAGAGAGACAGACATAGAGACACAGATACACAGACAGATAGATAAATAGATAGATGATAGATAAGATAGATTAGACAGATAGTAGGTAGATGTGGCAAAACCTAAAAAAAATGTAAAGTCTATGTCTGTGAACTCATGCTTATTATCATTATGTTCTCCTTTTCTTCACCAAATTGCCGCACAATACACCTGCCTTTTAGGATCAGTATTTTTTTCTCTCTGTTTCTGATACAGTTCTACTCTGGACCCTAGCCTTCCTTTTAGCAGATTTGTCTCAAAGGGTCACTGCAGGACATTTGTATGCCTGCCAGGGGTCCCTGAATCTTCCGATGGGACAAACAGCTCTAGGTTTCAATTCTCACTTAAAGTATCTTTCAGTTTGTCAGCTAGACATTTGCAAAAATTTAATGAATGCCTTCTCTGTGCCAGACTGTTATAGGCTCTTGAAAATTTAAAAACAGAAGAATCAAAATCAATGACAAAATTATTCTGCAGCCTTTATAAAGATTGACATTTTACAGAAAGTATGGAAAAAATAATTTCTAGTAATTCTCTTCTCTCCTTCACTCAAATGATTCTCCTATCACTACAATTTAAAAATATGGACAATCTTATTTGTAGGGTGAATGATTGGGAGATAGATCAATAAGTAAATCATTCCATCCACAAATATTAATCAATATTCCTTTGTGTAACAATAATATACAAGAATTTAAACTTGCCCATGGGGAACTTACACAGCTTATAAAATCTGCAAAACAGAGGAAAATAGAAGATATATCAGAAGGCAAGACATGATTCATTGCCACATGGGTGGAAAAGAGGTGGTAGAGAGAGATCATGGATCCGGTGGGTGGGGCAAAGATGTGCCAGTGATGGGGTTGAGGTGGGAGGGTGGGAGAGGGGAAAAACCAGAAAGAGTTGAACAATAAGCGCTTGGGGAAACAGGTAAAAAGTAACCTAGAAGTAACAATCCAAATGGATGGAGTTAAATATACACATGGGTTTCAAAGACCTGATGAGTAATATGGGAAAATAAAATTGAAGTAGGACTGATTAACAAATAATTGAAGGCCAGAGAGACCTGAATGGATGTTAGATATGGATATATACTCATCAGAGTAGCCTGTGGGATAATTGGTGGGTGGGGGTAGTCAAAAATACAATTTCAAATAAGCATCCATATTGAGCTTTGCTAAAGACATGAGGATAAAAAGGACTCTGGAAAATTCTGACAGAGTCACTACAATGACTGCAGAATGTAAGTCCCCATTTCAACTCAGGAATAGTTCCTAAAAATTGGTAGGAAGGATTTGTGAATAGCTTATGATTCTGGATTGAAATTAGAAATTAGAAATGGTATATAGTTATTACTACTTAAATGTTTGCAGACTATCAGAATTGTATCAGAAATTTGGTTGATAATTTGGCATTAGAGTATAAGGAAAGCAGTGAACTTTGCTTGGGTCTTGTTCGGACTGCTTGCGGGCAACAGAAGCTGAACCCAGAGCACAAAGCGTCGCTGTCTCACGGGGCACACCTGCTAAGGGGAAGGGAAGCAGAGGCTTGAGAGAGGAGAATCCTGGGATGAGGGTCACTCAACTGGACGTCTTTGCACACCAGAGAGATTCTGCATGCATGCATGTATGTGTGTCAGGTTCAGTAGAGATCACTCTTTCCTCTCTTTGGCTCCTCTCCCACTCTCCTCTCTATAGCCTGTTTTCCTCAGTTCACTCTTGGTTCCTGCTACACTAAAACGTCAGTATACACAGGGCTCTGGTTTCCTTGGTGCTGGCTGTAGCCCTAAATCTACGTTGCTTTGGAACAGGGGTCTCCATGAAAAGGTGGGTCATTTCCTGAGCTCCAATTGCAAATCCCCAGGAGAACACAGTGTTGTCACAGTTTATGTGAAGTTTGGGTCCTAAATTCTGCTTGCAAGGCAAAAGCTATGCATACTTGAAAATCCCTTGGGAAGTACTACATTGGAAACCCTGAAATGTTATTTCTCAGTAAATCAGACCCAGCCAATTTTCCCTCTAATATTGGAATAGATTATAGTTCCTTTAATTGACTATGGGATGAAGTTGCCGATTTGTGTTTAGGAGCCAGGCTTGATGAAACATGACCTTTTAAACACAAGCATGACCCTTAACTTAATGAGATGCTCACACTCTGAGAAGCTCTTGGGAAACAACACAGATGGGGGAACAGTAGCTTCTCATAGAGTATTTCAAGGCCATTGAGGGCATGTCTATGCTGAGTGGGATGGTGCTAGGAATCTCCCATGCTCTTAAAATTATTTTTCTGCCTCTCTCTGTCCCTGTCTCCACCGTCATGTACATATTTGAATTCTGTTGTACAGTATCAGTCTACATTGGCAGAATCCATCCCATTCAGGTGTCCATCCCGTGGGCAAACTAAAATGGACACAAGGGGTATGAAGTCAGGCAAACTGTTCATAGGAACTCTAGCGGGGGGTTTCCTAGGGAAGATGGCAGTGGGAGCAGCAGCACCCTGCGTGAACGTTCTGTAATGTTGTCCGGGGGCTTTTTAACAGGGGATAATGAAGCCTAGGGATGACATGTGACTATTAGCAGATAGCTCCTTCTGGGGTGGTGAGTTATAGGGGGCAGTTGTCCTAAGTGTAAGTGTCTTTATTCTTGAACCTGTTAGACAGACTAAGAGTGCTTATCCCCAATCTCTTCCTCACTCAAAAAAGCCACCTTCTTAGACTTCAATATAATAACCATTTGTATGGTTGGAGAGTAAAGCAATCCAGCACAGAGACTGCAAGTCCAGGCTTGGAGGTTGGACACACCCGGATCCCAGTCCCAGTTCTGCCACACCAGCTATAGCTACGGGCAAGTTATTTAACCCTTCTGAACCTCAGATCCCTCATCTGTAAGATGAGCATCGTAAGACTCACCATGCAGGGGTCTTTCAAGGACCATATGAGGTAATGCAGGCACAGCACAGTGGCTGGTATGTAGTAAATGACATTGTGCATTGGGATTCTTTGTGACTTATTTGGGCATCCATGTCCCTGATGCTCTATGCAGAGAAGGGAAGAGGGCAGGAGACAGGAAGATGGCAGGAGAGGCTTCATGGGGGTGCAGCCTGTGCAATTTCACTGGCCTTGTGCTCACAAGGGCCCTGCATTTGGTTTAAGGTTCTGCTGTTGTTGTCTGGAAATTCTGAATACTTTTTTTGACAAGGGACCCCATATTTTCATTTGGTGCTGAGCCCCGCAAGTTACGTAATTAGTTCTTCCTATGGATCTAGTGAGATATGACCACCTGAATCCCATTGATTAATAAAGGAAAGGAAAGAGAGAGACTATCAGAAAATTTGCAGAGGAAAAAAAAATTACTTAGTGAGTGACGGAAAGAGAAAGGGAGAGTGGGTGCAAAAGGAAAGCAAGAGCTCTCCAAGGATTCCAAGGGGCTTGCAAAGCATGGTCCAGAGGAGAGAAACTGGTAAATCAAAAGAGTTCTAACATTTAAATAAAGCACAACTGGCATTTATCAAATTGGTAACTAAAGACATTAAATAAAATCACAAATCAGTTATTAAGGATGATATTGCAAAAACTGAACTCCCATCAGCCGACCGCAGAGACTGGTGTCCTTGCCCTTTGCCGTCCCCTGCTGTCTCTGGTCACCTGCCTGCAGCCCTTGAATCAATCCTTTCAGGGTTTCACCTGGGTCTCCCATTTCTCGCTAGGAACTCCCCTGCTAAGCTTTTTGTCTCCTAGCCCCCCCTCCCACTACCCACCACTACACACACATATGTGCACACACAGACACATGTGTACTCACACGTATAGTAACACATACACAGACACGTGCATTCACATGCATAGTAACACGTGCACACACTCTTGTTTGGGGTACTACTCAGATTGACTGCATTCACGTGTGCAAATCTTTCTGGAGAATGTTTGTGAGTGGCCATTTTACCTAAGATGTGTTTCCTTATACCATATGCCACCTTCTTTATCAAACCTGCCCTCAATTCACCTTCCAAAAAATTTCTTTGGGCCTTGTCTATAGGAAACTTCATTCACCTTTTCCACTTGCCGCAGCTTGCCGCCTCGCACATCCTTGGAGCTTAACAAATGTGAGAGAGTTTGAATAATTGGCCCTTTATCACTATTTATCAGAAACAGTTTTCTCTACCTTTTACGCTTCCTTTAAAAGGAAGGGCCTGCCACCCAGGCCAGCCGTGTTCTCTCAGCAAGAAAACCAGTGTCCCTGGAGATGACAAACAGTTCCAGAAGCTTCAGCCTTCATATGCCAGCTCCTTCCCTTGTGAGAGTACAGAAGAATAGAGAAGTAGCTTATTAATTCAGCAGTGATCCAATGCTTCCTTTGCAATGTCCTTGATTTTATTTTGCCGTGATTCCTCAAAATCATAGGTTAAGGGGCACATTTGCTGTAAACTGGCTCTATGAAAATTGAGATGAGGATAAAAGTACTTGTTCCTCACTTCTTTGCCTCTTCTGACCCTCTTTCTTTCCCCTTTGTCACTCCAAACGCCCCATCTGGGCTTCTGCCTTCCAGCCTTTGGTTCATGATACTTAACTTTCCAAACCCTTCCACATCTATCATTCCCAATGTTTCAGTGAGAAAGACAAAGCAGCTGTCATTATTATCACCATCATCATCATCATATTTATTAATCCCAATCATTTCATAGTTAAGAAAATGGAGAACCAATTAATGTAAATTTGAATTAAGCATAATGCAAATTCAGACTTCTGAGCCAGTCTTTTTCATTATTCATTTCCCTGATCGTTAATGCTGAAGGCAGCAATGGCAAATATATGGCATCCATCTTGCCACTTCCCACTCTGATGTCCATTGTACATATCCCAGTTCTCTCAGTCCTTTCTGAAGATTGCAGAATGGCTGGTTCTGGGCAATCACTATCAATTGAATGAAGTTGGCAAGTGAGTTAACACACATTTTCACTCTTGGCTAAGGTAGGAACGTCCCAAGTGGTATGGGAATAGAAAATTCATGCAAAGCTTTTGAAATTCCATGGAATGACAGATGGAGGAGCCTTTGAGACAAATATAAGGGAACTAATTTTAATGAGTGGCCTGTGATTGGCCAGACTTTGCATTAAGCCTCATGACAACTTGTAGAGTCATGCTAAATTATTTCAGTTCAGGAAACCAAGACTCAGCATTTAAGTCACTTTCCCAAACACACAATGGCACAGGTAATAGAGTCAGGATTAAACTCAACATCTGATCCAGGGGCTCTGAAGTAGATCTGCTTTCCCCTCAACCTCTTCCCAGATCTGAAAACTCAACTCCTTATTACCTTATTGTAATAAAATGCATCTCAACATTAAAGGAGAGTGTCTAGAGAAAAAAAGAAGGAACAGAGGAAGGAGATAAGTTCAGGAAAGATGCCAAGCATTGCTGTGTGGGATCTTGTGTATAAAAGGCGTGATGCCAGCACTCATTCTTGTTTCCCAACAACTGTGTATGTTTAGGTGTTATTCTGTACAAGCATTTAAATTAAAAAAATTCAAGTGTCAATTCTCTTTCAGTTTCCTTGAAGATGTCCTTATAATACCATGCATGTGTGTGCAACAATTTTCTCTTTGCTGCTCTACAGTAAGCAAATCAGGATCAATGGCAGTGGAAGAGGGAGGAGGACTAGAAAAGAATATCAAAGTGTCTATCAGCCAGCGAGAATTGACTATATTGATTGAAAACTTTTGTGTATCTTTCATTGTTCTAGGCACTGTGGGGACAACCAAGGGTGTGAGACAGGTTTGCTCCTCTCTGAGACATTATAATGTGCTTAATTTCAAAGATCTTAATGTCTGATGGAAAAAAATTTGAATGTGTGCCTTAGGAAAGTAATAGAATCACAAAAAGCTAGAGGTTGAAAAGGGCCTTATAATACTTGTTGCTGCATCCGTCACTGATGGGACAAGTAGATAAGGGCATACTCATATAGCTTGCTGGCAGGGAGCTGATAATCCTTATAGAGGCACATTTCTCTCTGGCACTTCCATCCTGTGGTCCTAGTTCTGCCGTTAGGGCAACCTAGAAAACCCTGTTCCTTCTCTGGCGAGAGCACCTGCTATTATTTGAGGACAGCTACTACCTCTTCCCTTAGCTGCCTCTTTCCTGTTGAAACCTCCACTCTTCCTTCAGCCTTTTTCATAGTCAGTTTCCAGAGTCCTCACTATTCCTCCTCTGGGTTCCCTCTGATTAGCCAGAGCCTCCCTTCCATGTGATTGGAGAAGCAAGCACAATCTCCAGGGGTGGCTGACCTGGGCAGATGCTCGGCCATTGATTTCCAGCTCTGGACACTGTGCCCCTATCAACACAGGCTAACTTTGGGTTGCTATTTTAGCAGCTGTGTCATGCTCTTGGCACGTATTAAAACATGCTTCCTTGAGCTTCATCAAATTATTTTGTTAGGAATAGATGCCAAGTTAAAAGCACTCCAAGGCAATTCTTTAATACTCTAAGGGAGTCAGTCATAAGACTAACTAATTGTGGTTCCACTACTATTTGTCTGTTAGTCCTTGGGGAAGCTCCGACCGTTTTCTGGGCTTCAAGTTAACCTACTGGCAAAATGAAGCAGTCAAGCCACATGAGGTTTTAAGTCCCTTATGCTGCTAAATTTATGAGTCTAGGCTATTCCGTATTCCAAGAGAGCAATTGCTTTTTTTGAACCTGACACAATATTTTACATTTGTCTCAGTTACATTTGTCCTATTTATTCCAGTATGCTTTGGCTTAGTGTTCTAAGCTTTTGCAAGCTTTTCAAACCACGATCCCATAACTGAATGATTTAGGTCTTGTGCACCACAATATTTAAACAATAACAGGTAAGCTATTTAATAATCTCTTTTAGAGTACTGCCTTCCTGAATCTTGGTCTTGCTCAGTCTTAATTCCCTAACTCAGCCTTTCCTTGCTACTAATAAATTCAAGTTTATTACCTGGAAGTTTCCATAACCTACCCTTTGCTACATTGGGGAAAGTGGGATTACAATTATGTCTTTAATCTCCAGGCATAACTTCTCTCCACTGTCCTCAGTTCTATACAGTCCTTTAATTGAGATGGCTATCCCACTTGTAGATGATGGACAAGTGTGATGGATATTTTGCCACTTGAATTTTGGCTGTCCAGCATGCAACCCACTTCTTATTTTTGGAGAATTCCCCCAATGTGCATACTATTGGTGGATTGCAGTGTCTTGCCTCCCACTCTACAAGTCAAAGATGAGAGCGCTCTTCTCTTAGCAGCCCCCGGCAGGCAGGGCAAAGGCACATAACCTAGGCCTGACCAAGCAGACTCTTCTGTTCCGGCTTTGCATTCGGACCAAGTGTTACAAGGGATGAAGGGATGTTTAGGGTGAGTTCTCAGCAGCTGTCATGGTTTTTATGGAGAGCTGCAACTGTCTCCAGCATGATAGTGTACTTACCAAATGGTTCCTTTTATAACACAGATGTTATATTCCCTGCTTTCTGAACCTGAAGAGTCAAAGAGGTCTTGCCGTTTTCCAAGCCTGGATCTGCTTCTTCTCAGTTTTATGAAACTCCGTATCCTCCTATCATGAGGATAGTCATCATAACTGTTCTTGGCAACACAGAACTCTGAGAAGTACAGTACTGTGGGGACTGTAGTACATAATAGTTATAGACCATGCCTCCCAAGGACATCTCTTTCTGAACAGAAACATGGGCACAATATACTGCCTATATCTGCACATCCTTAGCTAGCAGAACTGACCTGCCCCCTTGATGAACCTTGAGATTACCAAGTCAACCCATGTCTGGCTTTTTTCTTCACGTTCTCTATTTTCCTCCTCTCTGAACCTTGGTCCTAACCCAACAATACTCTCAGGTTTGATTCTGCATTCTTCCAAATTCCTTGTTCTGTTTCTCACTTGCTTGCTTTCCAAGCCACTAGGGTATCACAACCAGACAGTATGCTGTCCCTTTGGCACAGATCAATTATTTTTTCTTCAGTATTCCATCTCTTAGTAAAATCAGCTAGTTGCATGTTTATAAATACTAACCCCTTGCCAGTGACTCCCAAATTTATATGTGCAGATCTGAACTTTACTCTGAATTCCAGACTCATATTCCCAACTGCCTACCTGATGATTCCAATTGTATATCTAGCCAGTAGTGCTCAAGCATAACATATCCAAAATTAAGCTCATGACCTTTGCCCCTCATCCCAATCCTCTCACAGCTGCTGCTGTCTTAGCTAATTGTACTCTATCCTTCCATTTTCTCAGCACTAGCCTTGACTGCTCTCATTCTCGCACACCCCACAGCCAATCGCTATGGAATTTTGTTGGCTACATCTTCAAAACTATATCCATAATCTAATTAACAAATTAATGTGATATTCCACAAAATGCCAAGAGCCAGACAGGTCGATTGTAAATTTACTTGGCAAATCAAATAACCAAGGCAAGCTCTTATGAAAAAGAAGAGCAATGGAAAGATGTGATGTGAGGCTACAGTACTTGGTTATTTAATCAAACACTAATTTAGGTGTTGCTGTAAAGATATTTTGTAGATGTGGTTAACACCTCCATCTACAAAGAGCTGATTTTAAGTAAAGGATATTATCCTTAATGATGTGGGTGGACCTCATCCAATCAGTTGAAGGTCTAAAGAGCAAAAACTGAGGTTTTCCAGAGAAGAAGAAATTCTGCAGTGAGACTGCAGCATTAATTCTTGCCTGAGTTTCCAGTCTGCTGGCCTGCCCGATAGATTTTGCAGATTTTGGACTTGCCACAATCATTTGAACCACTTTCTTAAAATAAATATATTTGTGTATATATATATATATTTAAAATTGTATTTTGCTGTTCTATTCATGCACACATCCCCTTGCTTTCATTATAGAGGTTTTATAATATGCTCTAATATCTAGATGGGCTAATCTACCTTGTATCAGTTAGGGTTCTCCAGAGACACAAAGCAAATAGGAAATTTTATATATACTCTGGTACAGAGTTTCTGTTGGAGGTGATGGAAAAGCTTTGTTATATGGCTGCACAATATTGTGAATGTAATTTAATACCACTGAATTATATATTTGAATGTGGCTAAAAGGGCAAAGTTTAGGTTGTATCCATGTTACTAGAACAGAATTCAACAAAAACAGGAACGTAGGTCTGTACAACAGAGTGAACCCTGATGCAAACTATGGACTATGGGTACTAGAACAATTATATTCTTTCATCATTTGTAACCGAGGTACCCCACTAATGCAAAGTATTAATAAGAGGGAAGGCTGTGCATATGATGAGTATATGGTAATCAGAAACTATATTTTTTGCATGATTTTTCTGCAAATGTAAAGCTACTCTCATAGACAAATAAATAAAATACTTAAAAATTACAGAAATGGAGGACAGATTAGTGTTCATTAAGGATTAAGATGGGTGGAGGAATGAGGGTAGTGAGTGTGGCTATAAAAGGACAACATAGGGAATCTTTGTGGAAATGGAAACATTCTGTATCTTGACTGCATCAATACCAGTATCCTGTTGGTATTATTTTACCATAGTTCTTCAAAAGATGCTATTTTTGGGGAAACTAAATGAACAGTGCAGGGAATCTCTGTATTATTCCTTACAACTTCAACATAAAATTTTTAATTAAAAAAGGCATAATTACTATAATGGATTGAAATATATATATAATATTTCACAATATTTAGTAATGATACTAAAAAAAATCTCTTTGGTCACCTTTGGAGGATGCTAGGAAAATAGCTCATCATTCTGAAAATGAGTAAAATAAAGGAAAATAATCAAGCCTTTATCTGCTTTTTTCTGTTTAAATTATATGTCAAGTTAACCTAACATTTAATAATGGAAAATATCACTTTATAGAATTTTACAGCCAAGAAGTGAAGATGGAATGATATATTGCAAAATCACTTGTTTGCAACCTGAATGAAATAATGCATCCAAGCAATGCTCTGCTGTGTCTCCTGATAATATGAGGTGAAAAGCTGAGGGAGGTCTCCATGAGGGATCAGGGTGGCAACACCTGAAGCCACTGCTCAGTCTCAGCATCTCAAAAAAGAGCCACACTCCGGCATTAATTGGCTCCCTATGAAAGTACACATCATCACCTGTGAAGAATTATTGCCAGATAAAATCAAACTGAATCTTATCAAGGATCTAAATCTAAATACCAGTTTATGGGGCATTTAGATGACAAAGACAATAAGTTAAACGATCCCACAGGATGCATTTAGCAAAGCCCAAAAATGGGGAAATCTACACTCTTAACAATCTGGTTTCTTCAGTAATAAATTTAAGAAAAATTTAAAAAGGGAAAGAGAAGTATTTAGGTTATAAAACCTTAGGAGACATCAAAGAAGTGCAACATGTGGACCTTTTGGAATACTAATTCTGAAAATTGTATCTATGACCCAGAGCAGATCTGAACACTGATTAGGTATTTGATACTGTTCTGTGACTACTGTTATGTTTTTCAGATGTGAAATGGCCATGTAGTTATGTTTTTAAAAACAGTCTCTAACTTTTAGATATACATACTGAATTATTTATGGATTGCTATTTGCTTCCCACTAATCCAATGGGAGCAGGGGAAAATAATGTGGTACAGAGAAAGCAAGTTGTGCCATGAGCTGAAGCTTGTTAAGGGGTCCCTACTCTAGCTATGTGTTTTCTTTGTTTTTGCATGTTTGAAATTTTTCCTAACAAAATATTTTAAGATATGTCCAGAAGCCTTCTACTTTTCACTGCCTCTACTGCTAACTTCCTTGTCCAATTTACCACCGTGTCTTACTCGAAGCATCATAGAATACTCGTAACTGATCTTCTGGCTTCTGCCCTTGTCTGCCTTCCTTCCATCTCTTTCCAACACAATAGCCATGGCAATCTTCTTAAAACCCAAGTCAGATCCCATTGTAACTCTGCTCAAAACAGTCCTCATATCACTCAGAATAAAACTGAAAATCCTCACCCCAGCATATAAGGGGCTCTGCACCATCCAGCCCCTGCACCCCGCTCAGAGCCACCACAGGCCTGAGCTCATTTAATTTGGGCTCAGGGTCCCTTTCCACATTATTCCCCATTTGATGCAATTCCCCATTTGCAGTTTTTGCTTTGGCCTTTGCAGTTTGAGGGTCACACTCTCTGACTGGAAGAGAGGTAAGTGGAGGAGGTGTTCAGAGTTCTGCCATGGTCCTCTACTAGGATTAATGTCAGACCATCTACATCCAAGCCAGGATGCCTGTGGCTTCTTTGTTCTAATGCAGGCAAAGCTTCAACATCTCTTGGCTGTCTGCAGCACTTTTGAGAGTATCCGTTTGCTGTGGTTTCAGCCCGGCAAACAGGGTCCCCATGGGTTTGTCATACAACGGTTTTGTTTCTCCTTGCTCACTTGCCCTCCTATCCATTCTTTTATCCTGGGCCCTTTGCAATCCCAGCTTGTCAGAGAGCTCTCTGTGAAACTACAATTCTTACTGTAACAACATTTCCTCCCTCATTGGAATTGTCCATAATTGTAGGACCATGATTTCACTTTTCAGAAATCCCCATCCTACTTGAAACTTGTGCTCTCTTGGAATCTCTTGCCATGGGAGATTCCCTATCATTTCTTTGAACTCTGGGAGATTTAATTCTCAAGGACAAAGAATTTAATATTTTTGGAACACCCTTTATGTACCAGGCATGGTGCTAGTTTGTCACATACATCATTTCATTAAACTCTAACAATAGTTCTATTAGGCATTTGTATTTCCTTTTAAAAAAATAAGGAAATGATTATCAGAGAGTTTAATTAAATGATTGAAGGGCATGTATATACAAATGGAGGGATCAGAATTGAAATTCAAGTCTTGGGTCCCAGATGCAAAACGCTAAGTGGTACACTTGCAGAATCTATTTCATTTTTATAAGAAAAGATTTCATAGCCACTGTCTTCCTAGATCTCATCGCTTCTACATCACCAAGCATGTCTTCCCATTAGTCAATTCAGAATAATAATTCATCTGTTTTCTCCACCTCACTCTCTCCCTGTTTCTTTTATCATCTGAGAGAATAAGTCTACTATCAATGAGATATGACAGGGAATTGCATGACATTCTGCTACTAGCAGAATTGGGCTTCTAGTAGCTCTTGAGATCATTGAAATTTTTCCTTACTCTTTTATATCTATCTGATGATGTATATTAGAAGGTATTAGCTGTATCTTTGGACTGGGGATGCGTAAGAGTATAGAATACTTACATAGTATTGAATCTGTTCTCTCTTTTAAAAATAGAGTCCAAGCTCTTTCCACTGGACATCCATCTCCCTCCCATGAATAGCTGTTCTGTGGCATAATTTTTAAGTACCTACTCTTGCCACCTGTTCAATGAGAGCAGACTTACATCCCCATTCCCAGGTAATTTTAGCTTTAAAACAGATATCTACAGTGTGCAGTTTTTAGATGCATGTAATGGAAAGAGTACTGGACTCTGAAAATCTGAGTTGAATGATAATAGCTAAAATGTACTGAGCACATACTACATACCAGGCACTGATTATCTTATTTGAACCATGCAACAAACCTGTAAGATAGGGAACCATTTTACAGGTGAAAAACTTGAGGGCTGTAGAGGTTAGATAATGTTGCCAGTGTGGCACAGCCAGTGAGGAGTAAAGCTCGGATTCAGATCCCTGTGGTGTGAAGCCAGAGGCCAAGTTCCTAACCAGCAGTTTCTACTTAACTCAGTCATTTAATACACCAACATCCTGATTCCTGTGGAAAGACATTTAACTCCCTGATACTCTTTAAATGGAGATAATAATAATTGCCTCATCAGCAACGAATAGGAAACCATTCAGAACACTGAAAGTCCCTTATAAACAGAATGGATTACCATGGAATGAAACTGGCAATGCCAATAATAATAATAACATTTATTTGTGATATTAGTATGTGCCAACACTATCTTTAGCATTTCATATGCATGATCTCGTTTAATCATCACATGAACTATATGGAGACAGTAGCCGTATTCTTACCATTTTAGAGACAAGAGACCAAATAAATAAAAATGATATATAAAATAGCAATATAATACATAATAACATAAAACTATAATAATATGATAAGATGTGACATAACATATAGCATTACATAACATAATGTATAAAACATTGTAGAGAAGTCCACATATGTAACTGACCATCACCCTTTGGAGAACTCCTAATGGAAGCAAGTAGTGTTGGCCCTTCTTTAATACTTGGATGAACTCTTATGTGACCCAAGAGTGTCACAGCAGAGAGCCAGAGTGACAGGTGTTTCCTCCTCTACCCACTGCCAGTCCTCAAAGCTCTGCATGACCACACAAATAGACCCACACAGTCAGACACATTCCCTGTCAGTTTTTCAGGAAATTTTCCAGCCAATATCAGAATTCACTTTTGGTGACAAGATATAAAGGACTTGGGGTTTCATTAAGCAGTAGAACACTCCATGAAAAATGTGCAGACATTTGCTTGTGCCAGAGAGTTTGCAGACAGAAGGTAGGATTTACCTGGTCAATGGAGCAAATTAGAGGACTTCATTATGGGACCATGTTTCTAGCATTTTTTCCCTTGTGCCTTGCAGAAGCATGCACCCCTAAGGTCCCTGCATTCAAGAGGCAGGGGGTCGAGCAGGAAGGGGTGGGCTGGGGACACAGGCCTCTGCAAGTAGGGATCTAGCCTTCAGTAGACTTTTGGGTCTCCCTCAGAAAGGGAGCAGCTTAGGATCACAGACTTGGGATGGCTAAGAGTAGGGCAACTTCTCTCTATGCTCCCAAAATACAGATTGCCCAAAAAGGTTTCTTTTGAGACCCAATAATAACTTGTCAAATCCTCTTGAAAGCAAGGCAAGTGTGACAGAGGTGGAAGCTTGGTGTGTGTTTGGTAGCATCATACCCACGGGGACAGCACAGTTAGAAGGGTAAAGGCAGGTATGTATGCAGAAAACGATCATTTTTTCACTGTGAAGATAAGACCCTAAAACATCTCCTGGTCTGTGTTCTCCTTGTACCCTCCCATTTCTCCTCTTTTTTCACCTGGTAACTCATTCATTCAAGTCATTCAATCATTCAACAAATCATGCATTCCTCAACTCTTCTCCATGAACCCTTCTCTGGGTGCCTACTCTGGATTCAGGGCTACTCACAAGATCTCCTGAGAGGTTATAAAAAGAAGAAAAAGACAGGGACAAAGGAGGCCACACAATCACCAGGACCCAGAGACAATTGTGTCTAGTTGGTTAAGGATGGTTAAGGATGCACAGCTGGTGCCACTGAAGAATGGCCCCAGAGTTTGCACTACCACCATTGCAGACACTGTCTGGCCTTGGAAATAAGCATCCTATGGCTCCAGCCACTGCCAGTGCCCATGCCACAAAAGCATCTGCTTTGTCCCTCCTTCCTGGAATCACCAGAAGAATGGGTTGTCCTCACTGACCAAATCATGCCCACCCTCCAGCCACAGGGCTCCTTGGGAAAGGGAGCAGATGTCACATCCAGCTTCCCAGCTCCACTAAGACACATAGTTTGGGATTTTCTCCAGATATTGGATACAATTCAGATGCTAGATGGTCCTCACAGTGCATTATTTAAAATGACAGATGTCCACCATTTGAGCCTGGGGTTCACTTATACTATGTAATTTGAATTGTACAATAACCCCATAAAATACATAGGACAGGCGTTTTATCACCAGTTTATCAATGAGGATATTGAGCTTCTAGGTAAAGTCACTTACACAAGTTAGAAAAACTAAAAGGAACCTGAGCTGGCACTCATACCAGAGTCTTTACATTTACAATTCAATAATCTTTCCATTCAGTCAGGATCTCTCACTTTTAAAGCTTTTAGAAATAATATTCATTATATTTATCTCTTAAGTGCATAAAACAGGGAAAAGCATAAAGAAGAAAACATCACTAGTAATCCCACCTTGCACAGATAACCATAGTTATGTTTTCCAGTAATTTTATATGCATGGTTATCTGCATGTACAAATATATGTATTTTTTCTTTAATGAATATAATTTGATTTTTCAGTGCATGCCTTTCTGTAGCTTGCTATTTTCAGTGAGAAATATACTGCAAGAAATTTCAGTGCTAATAAATACTATTTGCAATAGGATTTGCCAAAATATGGATGCATGGTAACTTACTTTACTAGTCGCCTTTCATTGGCAATTAATTTCTTTCCCTGTTTTTGCATAGGAACAACACTGTGCTTGCACATCCTTGTACAACATAGTGTTCCTGAGCATTAAACATCCTTGCCTCTACTTCACTTATGTCCTTAATATAAATGTCAAATACAGGTTTGCTTATATCAAACTGTGCTGTTTTGCTATTTGGATGGGTCCTTTATTTAGCACAGACATAAGCGTAGGCCCTGGAAAGGACAACATCTGAATGACAAGACAAGCATCACCCCGTGAATCCAGTAGGCTGACAGCTGTGTGACATCTTGTGGATGGAGGATTCGTAATCTGAGAATGCCCAACCCAGCTTCCAGGCTCATCCTCCCGCAGGACCCCATCCAGAGGGAAGACGGAATTGCTGCAAGGCCGGGAGCTTGCCCTTTCAACAATGTTCCACAGAGATTCTTCTCTTTTACCTGACTTTCTTGATGGCTTAGTGCCTGAGCATACAGCCCACTGTCTCAGAGTCTGACAACACATAGCCAGTGAGCCTGATGGAAAGGAAAGTCAGCATGATTGTGATTTGTCCTTTGTGTGAATCTTACATTACAGAAGTTGATACACCAAGTACCGACCCAGTGTGGATTTCAGATGTGAAATACTTTTAGGCGTTCTAATGCCTGCTCTTTTTAATTAATTTTCACAAGGTGTATCTTTTTTGCATACTTTCCATTTGCCCAGGTCACTGTGTTTGAAATGAGCTTCTTGTAGACAGAACATGGCTGGATGATGTTTTTTGTTTATGTTTTTGTTGCTTAATGCACTTTGCCAATCTCTGACTTTTAATTGGCATATTTAGTCCTTGTCCTTTTAAGGTAATTATTGATATGTTAGCACTTAAGTCTGCCATGTTTTTAACTTTTTTCATTTGTCTCTTCTGTTTTCCTCTGTTTCTTCTGTTTTTCTGCTGTTTCTCATTCCTCTGTTTCCTTTTTCTTAACATCTTGTGAATGACTTGGACATTTTTTAGGATTCCAGCTTCATTTATTTGTAGTATATTTTTAGTTTTATATTATTTTTTAGCATATTTCTTTTTGTAGTTTTCTTAGTGTTTTCTTCTCACACTCTCCTGGTATGGACATTTTACCACTTGAGTGAAATGTAGAAAACTTACTTCCATTTAGGTCCCTTTACCTTTCCCAATTTTAAAATATAGTAGTCTTCACTATTTCCTTTACATACATTGAGCACCAGATTAGGCAGTATTAAAATTTTTGCTTCAATCATTGATATGATTTACGAAACCTGTACTTTTACCCAGTGGGATGTTCTTTCCTTTCTGAAGTTCCCAGCTTTGTTCTGTTACCATTTCCTCTCAGGTTTGGTTTGATAATTCCTTTAGCTATTCTTTAGGGATAGGTTTGCTAGCAACAAATGCTCTTAGTTTTCTTCAGTCTGAGAATGTCTTTATTTCCCCTTTGTTCCTGAAGGATAATATCCTTGCATGCAGAATTTGTGGTTGGCAGTTCTTTTCTTTCAGTACTTGAAAGATGTTGTGCCACTTCCTTTCGGCCTCCCTGGTTTCTGATGAGAAATCCATCGTGTCCTGTTGAAGCATTTTTAGGATGGCTACTTTAAAATACTTGTCAGATCATTCTAGCATCTGATTCATCTCAGTATAGGCATCTGTTGATTGTATTTTCTCATTCAAGTGGTGAGTTTTCTTGTTCATGGTATGAGTGATTTTCGATTGTATTCTAGATGTTTTGGGTATTATACTATGATACTCTGGATCCTTCAAATCTTCATTTGGCAGGCAATCCTCCTGTTAAGGGGTAGCACAAGGTATGGGTGGCTGTATATGTTCTGCTTTCTGCTGGATATAATCAATGCAAACTGGCAAAAATTGAAGCACCGGCTGCTATTGCCTCCCAGCAGGCAAGTGGGGCAGAAGTTCAGCTTCCTACCCAGCCCTCCTGACACCTTCCTGGTGAAAGTGGGGCACTGACTCTTGCTGTCTTACTGCCTCCATGTGGGCTCCACTGACATCCAGGAAAGGGGAAGCAGAGGGCTGACACATACTTTGTTTTTGGTGCAGAGTAGGAATGGGAGCTCAGCTTTTGCTAGTCCTGGATGACAGCAAGGAAGAGAAGGGAGACTCTCAGTGCCAGATAGCTCTGCCTCCCCCATCACACTCCCTCCCATGGAGGCCACGGGGGTGGAGGCTCAGCCTTGCCCTGGGCCCCCCTGGTACCAGTGTTGGTGTGGGGTGCTGACTAGCCCCGGCTCTCACCGCCTTGTTCGGTCTTGATGTCTCCCTGCTGGGCCTCGCTGACCCCACCCAGGAGGGAAGCTGGTGTGCAGCCTCCTGTTTCTGCGGGCAGAGGTAGAGACCAGGTTGAAGATCAGCATCTCTCTCATCCCTGTTGAAACTGGCAGGGACAATCGAGTTTTTCTGTTGGTGTTTTCCTGGAGCAGGATGGCTGTGGTCACAAAGGTTTTCTGTTGTCAGACCACCCATTTCCTGGTCCTTTGCTTACTGGAAATGGGTTTTCCTTGCAGCATTTTTGCCTGTGCCTGTTGGTGATTCTGGGTTGGATGCTTCTTCTGTGCTCTTTCTGGAATACATAAGAGCCATGGGTAACCTAGGAGAATTACTGCCAGGTTGTTCCTCAAGTCTTGAAGTCCCTAAGCTGTCCACCTTCTTTGCACCTTCAGAAAATTCCTACCTTTCTTTAGTTGTAAGAGGGAGGGATGGAGAAATGGAACTACACCCTCTTGGCCAGAACCAGAAGTCATTTCAATGTCTAAGAAATGAACACAACTTCAAATCATGCTTTAACCTTTCAAACTCCTGCAGGGAGTGTAAGCAAGGGCCATTGGGACAATTTTCTTATGGTTCCAGTTGCATTAGGCCTATGGCTCTAACACACCTGACAGCCTCTTGAGGGCAGTGTCTGTGTCTTGTTAATCTCTGATTTCCCACATCTAACACTGAGCTTGGAAGGCCCCCATCAATGGTTTTGAATGAACCAAGACAAAGGCTCCTTTAACTGAGGAGTTTTCATGTACGCTACATTTCCTGACGTACTCTTCCAACTGGCAATGATTCTTACTATGTTTGCTGCCCAATGATGCTATGTGGAGGCAAGCAGGGTCTGCAGCCTTCTGCAGCTGACTTAGCCCGTGAAGCCCAGCTCACGCCCCACGTGGCTGTAGGCTGCAGTGTTGGAGTCTTTCCTGCCACACAGTCCTCCAGACATGTGGTTAACTCAGCAGGGCGGAGCAGCCTGCCCCAGTCTGCATGGCCATTATCCACCGGAGAACAGCCTCTAATGTTAGTGATTGTGTGGTCCCTGGTGGGAATCGGCTAGCAGTGGGGGCTCCTGGTTGTGGTGTCACAGCTTTCAGAGGACATCATTAAGGAACTGCCTCATTAGACAGAGGAAGGAGAGAAGGAGAGAACCAAAGATGGAGAGAGGCAGAGATGCAGAGGCAGAGAATGACAGAGACCCAGACAGAAAGACAGAGAAACAGAGCAGGGAGGATGGAGAGAGGGTACTTTTCCTTCACTTTATCTTTCCTCCACTTGGCTCTCTAGCCTGCTCTGAGGTACCTTTTTTTTTTTATTTCTCAGCATGTGGAATATTTGACCCCCAGGAATAAAATAGCCAAACCTAAAATGTAATTAGTTGTAGGAAATGGTGCTGGGATGCCACAAGCATTCTAGATGTTGTCTGGGCAAAGAGAGGGGCTGCTGCCCTGCCCAAGGGGCTGCCGCTCCAATGGGCAGTGGCGGGCAGAGGTGGGGAGGCTCCAGTTATGCACAGTCTTGTACATCTGAGGCCTGAGTGACAATATTTACCCCATCACTTGCTATATTGGTACAACTATTATGGATGCCAAACAAGCAAGATTAGAGGGGAAAGAAATTGGAAACAGGAGAAAACCTGGTTTCAGCTGGTAAAGAGACAATAGTCAGATTTAATGACAAGAAATTGTATTAGAATTAGCAAAATCTCATCATATTTGACTCTGTGATCCTCAGGACCCTGGGCTGTCTCTAAGAAAGCTGAGTGCTTTTCTCTCCAGGAAAAAAAGGACCTCCACTCACCTCTGCCTCTGAGCACTGAGCCTGGCAGTGGACAGAGGCACACACAGCCCCTTCTGGTACTTTCTTCTCCTCTTCTCACCACTCCCTGGAAACACACATCTAGGCCACTACTTATTATTCGTTGCACAATTATCTGAACTCCAGGAAGCATCATGTGACTACATACTGTCTGAGATCAGTTCCTAAATATTTTATGTTCACTGGCAAACATTCAAGGGCAGATGCCTGTTTTTGAGGTTTTTGTATGCCCTATAGTGTCTGGTTCAGAGTGGACACACAGGTGCCCAGAGAGTGAGGTCTGAGGGGTCCAACAAATCAGAAAGGAGAAGCTGGGCTTTTCCTGGATCTTCATCCTCATATGTCAGTTTCCCATCCTGCAGTACTTCTGCATTGTCTGCCTTTGATGGGGCCAGATGGGCTTGTGTTTCCAGAAGGATGGCGGCAGGAAATTAAAACCTGTCACCAGTCGTGGCAACCCGTAGTGTGACCTTGATAAACTTGGTTACAGAGGCTCACCGTTTTTACTCAGCAAGACAGGCAAGAGCAGCCAGCAGACGTCAGAGTGCCCCTGAGACCTTCCGTGGAATGAGAATGCTGGATCCACGCAGCAATCAGCCTTCTGCTGCCAATTCCAGGGATTGGGAGCCTCTGCCCACAGGGGACCCCTCGGGTTGACAAGCAAGGCGCTTTCTGATTACAACGAGCCTCACTTCATTATTAATAAATAATAAGTCATAGGGGTATAACTTATTTATAATTATCAACAGTCTAGGCAGTGCTTACTGAGCACTTATTTCCAAGAGACTGTGTTCATTTAAAGATGTTCCGTGACTTAATTTTTATTCTCACCACAAGTCTATGAGTTGATATTCCCATTTTACAGATGAGGAAATTTAGCTCAGAGCATTTAAGTGATCTTCCCAAGGTGACATAGGAGATAACGGTGTGGCTGCCACCAAACCTGAACCTATGCCCTTCTAGTACCCAAATTCTTGGGAACCCTGGAGCCGCAGGTGAAAAACAAAATTCCAGGTAGATTGATTGACACAAGGGACATTCTCTGGGGGAGGTTCAGTGAGGGCAGCAGCACCTTCCAGAGTATCAGGAAACCAGCTTACTGCCTGTGGTAATGCCTGCTCCATTCCATCGTGCCTGTGGTGGAGTATAATAAAAACAGTATCAGCTGTTCTTCTATCACATCCCAAGGTGTTTTTGTTTGTTTGTTTGTTTTTTAAAACATGTACTGCCTTCATAAACTCTCTCTACAAGTTTGTGCAAAGGTGCTACCATTCTCCAGGTCACAGTCAAAGAAAGCTCCATTCTGCTGTATTCCAGTGATACACTCTGGGCTGTATGACATGCCCTGGAGCAGAAACAGCAGGGCCGGACCTGCAGGCTCCGGGGTGCTCCTTCCCCACCAGCTCTGAAGCTCCCCATGCTGATGATCTTTCCCTTCAATTCTGCCTCCCACAAGATTGAAATTCCTAAGGGCGGTTGCTGGGTGTTCCCTCAGTCTTTCCTGTCCCTGTCTCCAGCTTCATTTCCTCTTTTCTTCCTTTAATTTCCTCCTGTGTCCATGGCCCATTGCTTCCCTCCCCCTATTCTGCCCAGGGTGACTCCAGGCTGTGGTACCCGGCCCTCCCTCTGTTCAGGAAGCTTTAATTCCTCTTTCCTGTCAGTGGCTGGAAACTCTGACCCTCAGGGAGGGGATCGGCCCACGTTTTGGTGAGAGCAGTGCTGTCAGTTCTCATGGAGGGTCCAGGGTAGTGCATTTAGCTGAATTGGTCATTTCTGGAATAAACCAGTGAGTCCAATTTGGAAGTTGATGAACCTTGAATTCTTCATGTGTAGGACATTTATTTCAGGCCACTAAGTGCCTACTAATAAGCTGAGGCCATCTTGTTTCAAGCTAGGCAGTGTCTGATCATGTCCAGATACAAGGCAGAGACTCACTGCCATTCAACTTAAGAAGTACTTATTGAATGCCTGATTTGGGACCTGAGCTCAGTACTGACTGCTTGAGAGGCTGGAGGAATCACAATTTGTTTCTTGACTTCCTCTCTGGAAAAGTAGAAAATGAGAAGACTACACCATATCTTATAAGCAAATAGCAGGACATCCCTCAAAGTAATTCATCTTCTTTTTAAGAGGATATCCACACCAGCCACCAAAATAAGGTCCTTATGAAAATAACAGGATTGTTTTATCGGGAATGATGTAGACACAGATACCACATATACACATACACATTTGCACACACACATATAGAACACACACATGCATGTGTGTACTCACATACACAGTGCATATAGATGCACATTCTCATTCATTCACATACATACAGATATGCATGCACAGATATACACACTGACACATAGACATTTGCATTTATACATATAGACATACACACTTATGCCTGCATAGGTACACATGAACATGCACACACATGCATACACAATTCCACATAGCTATTTTGTCTGTATGCCCCAATAGAAGAGGCTGCTGAATGACAAGGAACTGACACCAATCCCAGTGCCTACTGAGCACTCAATAATTATATGCTGAATAAATTTTTGAAACGCAGAAGTTGATGCATTAGAAGGAACACCCACTCTTAAGTAAATTTGCCTGTGTCAGGATTGATATCAATCATTACTCATGAATTGAAATGGTTGTGACATTTTTTGTTTGTTTTTATTTTCTATCTTGATGAAAAATTGACAACTGACAACAATGGAGTCCTGGTGGGTGTTTTAGAGTTTACATGGCTGGCTTATACACTTTTGCAAGTTCTAATCCCTTTCTGAGGGAATGATTTTCCTCTCTGTGAGTTTCAGTGGGCACATGCCATTCTCACCTTCCCCAAATATTGCAATTATGATATAATCCCAGAAGAAGAATCCGATAACCAGAAAGAGATTAAACAAGAAGAGGGATCAAAGAAACAAGAAAAGTAAGCATATGCACACAAAACAAATGCACCCCCCCACACACACACACACAAATGAAAGAGACTTTCTAAGCAGGGAGCTGGTTTGAAAAGGTGCTGCTCATATTCTTGAGTACTTACTAACTATGCTTTAGCTTTAACCTCATGACATCCTTGCAGTAGGTATTGTGAACATTATTTTATCAGTGAGAAGAATGGGCCTCATACAGGATAATAATCTTCTCAAAATCACACAGCTAACTAGCTAACTAGGGTCAGATGAGCATTTGAAACCCAAGTCTATCTGTTCTCCTCTGTCATTCTGGCTTTCTGACAGTGGATATTGCTTGGCGAGCCTTGATTTTAGACACGAAATTTCAAGGGCAGTGCTTCCACCTGGTACCTGTGTACCTTTCAGTAGTATGGTAACATATGTATCTATGTAACTTCTTCAAGGCAAATAACTGGTCTGATGAACCTGTGTATCCTTCCATTCCTCCACTTGGAACTGGTATAGGTCTTTGTAGGGGTGTTTGGTAAGCATTTTGAATGAATGGATGAATGAATGAACCACTCAATCAGTGGAGAGATTTCAGTAAAATGTAAGTACAGAACCCTTAAATTGAGTTGAGAAGGTGAATGCTTTTCCTAGGAACCCAATATTCTAATAAAAATCTTAGAATGCAGGACAATAAGGTGCTTTATTGAAGGTAGGCACTGAGGAATGTGGAAATGACAAATTCTCCTCTCTCCACATGGAGAATACATGGGCACTTTCATAACTCCTCTGTTTCCTAAATGGTAACATGTGCCTTCTCCCTGCTTCTGGGGGCACTAAGGACAAATGACACAAAAGGCCCTTTTGACGTTCTGAGAAAGGCTGAGAAAGACCCTGGAGAAGTTTAGGATGTTACCATTATTATAACACCATCACGATGACTTACTTTTAGCCAAATTCTCCACAACAGAGCTTACTTGAATTCTTAAGATTCATAATAAAGAGGCTGTGGTCTAAATATCAAGGTGCAAAAATGACGTGTCAGCAAGCAACCTCAAATGACATGAATTTCTCATGGTTTTCAGAGTCTGGTGGTAAGTGATCTGCAGAAGGAGCCAAAATAATTAGATATCTTCCCCCTACATGCACATCCAGACACATATGCCTATGAGTATACACAATGCATATATGTATACATGTCTGTACGTGTGTATGCCTATGTATATATACACACATGTATACATATGCATGTGTGTATATATTCATGTAATATATCAAGGAATGACACTAAGCAGAAAAATCATATGCAGTCAACTTCCAAAGAACCCCAGTAGACTCTTCAGACTTGTAGTAGTTGGGGAGTTTGTAGCTCTGTATATTGCTTTGAATAAATTAATCATCAGTTATAGGTTAGATGGAATTTTTCATGTGTTATATATAGAGATTTTTCTGTTAACAGTTGTTTTAACAGGAATTTATCTGTACAAAAAAAGTAAAAGAATACACAATGATGAAAAGGAACTCATACTAATAGCATCTGGTGCCTCTAATACATGTCCAGCAGTTCATGCATCCTCTCCAATCCATGCAATGGGAAAAGGTATCATTACCCACAATGTACAGATGAGAAAATAGCAACTGAGAATGCTGAGGATCTTAATGAAAGTCACAAAGCTAGAATGTGATGGAACTGGAATGAAAGCCAGGAATGTCCAAATCTAAACCATTGAGAAGGGCGCCAATCAGTAAAGGCCTCTTGCAGTGGGTGAGCTCAACGCCCAGTGCCACCTCCCATTTTTAAGAAGTCAGTACCACGGTTTAGTGAGAGATGGGGCATAAGTTGTCATCCTGTTCTAAGACCATCTCAATGGTTTGCAGAAACACACTGATGAATGAAATCCAGCTTCTACCGTTGAGGAACTCACCGAGGCCAGATGGAAAAGGATACAAGGACCCTCCCCATAAAACCCTGCTTCAGGGGAGACTCTGGAGCTAGAATCCACAGGGGCTCGGGGCTTCAGGAACAGGTGGAGACAGACAGCAGTGGGAGATGTCAAAGGAGGCTTCCCAGAGCAGGGGAAATTCAGGAGGAACCTGAAAAGATGAGCTGGGGTGTGGACGACAGCTAAGGTGGGCGGGGCACCCCAGGCAGAGGAAATAGCACACACGCTGGCAGAGGTACAAGAGAGCATGGCACACGGTGCAACAGACGGGCAGCTCGACAGCACGGTGCAGGGGACATGGGGAGACAGTGGGAGGCAGCAGACTGGGGACATCCTGCACGGGCAGAGAGAACAGGGGCCAGAGAATGGCATTCTCATATTCACGAAGAAGCAGCATGATTTTATCCTGCAGGGGAGGAAGTTGCAGCTTTAACACAGCCCTTTCCTCTCACATACACCACCCACTTGATGCAAATTAATACTGCCAAAGAGCTTTCTTATTCAAAGCTTTCTTATTTTGGCATGATAACTAAAAAGGAGGCTGGTCTAGAGGAGGAGCAAATTGATTGGGGAGCCATGTGCCTGTCTGCCTGAGCCGGGAAAGCATGCTTTCTTCCTCCAAACGATACACCTTTCCCCAAAGCTATCTGCTGACAGCTGTGGCAGCCACTCGATTATGATGCTGGCACCCCAGCATGGGTGGTGAGCAATGACAGGGCCCGGCGCCTCAGACAGAAACACCACACACCCAGGGAAGGTAAATGACTGTACACAGGACATTTATCTCTGAGGTTGTCCCCCCAGCAAAACCAATTACTGGCCTTTTCCTTGCAAACGTGCATCGAGTATCAAACAGGCGCTGGAGTGGAAAAACACTGTGATGCATCTTTGTGATATTCATGAGTCTGCTGAGCATTCTGAAGCAAGGAATTTGGTATTTCTGGGCTTCTGCAGGTGGGGAGGGTGCAAAGCACCTTTAAGAAGAGCTCTGAGGAATGGAGTGTTGAAGCGGTGCTTTTGCAACACATGCACTCAAGAGCTGCAGGTGGAAGTTGGAGTCAGTCTGGGAGAGGAGGAAGAACTGATCACATGACCAAAAAAGCCTGCTAAGGGCGAATTCACTGTCCTTTAGGGAGAACTACAGGACATCTCTCTGCGGAGCTCATGAGCAGATGGGGGCAGGTGACCCATTCAACCATCATGCTGAATTTGGTAGTGATGGCAGATGTTGTCCCAGGAGGATACAGCACCCATCTCCAGCTCTGCCAGGGGGAGATGTTACCAGAAAGTGCAGTCTTCACCTGCTACACCAGGTTGGGCATCACAAGGAGCCATCTCTTAGCTGAGGGGTTGAGGAGGAGACGGGGATGCTCATGGAAGTAGAGCTGATGCTGTGGCTTTATGTTGCCTTTTTGTCATTTTGAATTTCCCAGCCCCAGGTCTGACCAGGGCTGCAGGCATCTGGTATCCATGCTGTGGGCCTGCTCTGCATTTGCTGCTGCCCTCCCCTAGCCCTCTCAGATTTCTCTGTGCAAAGGCACACAGAGGGAGGTGCCACCTCCCTTCCCTTCAGGGCTACTGTGCATAGTTGTGCAGTTTCTGCACTGCACAAAGGATTCTGCCAAAGGGACAGGAAGGATCTGCAATCCAGGCAGTGCTCCATTTTAAAGCCATGGGTCTGGGGGATTGTGTCTGTCCAGTGCATTTTCCTACCATGCTCATAGAAGCTCTCGAGATGGGTGCTGGCTTTGCTTCCTGTGCAGAAGAACTGAACAGGGTCCCAGAAGACCTGGGTTGTGCTGGTGGGCAGCTCAATGGGAGGAAGTAGGGAGCTGGGAGTAGATGAAAAGCTGTGGTGAGAGCACATGTTTTTGGGACCACTGACAGTCCTGCCCTGCTTCCCAATGCAAACAGCTACAACTCCTGGGGAGCAAAGAGCAAAATCAAAGGCCCCCGTCTTCTGCACACAGCCAGGGCACTCATTCATCCCCCCTTGGATCCAAATGGATTCATTCTCTTCTGTAACCAAGACCATGAACCAAACTCACATTTCTTTGAGGAACAAATACAATTAATTGAACCTTAGAATTCTGTTAGAACTGAAAGGGATCTCAGAGGCTTTCTCTCCTGGGGATTGCAAACCAGCAGATAAGCATACTCATTTGGTCCTCAGAGAATTTATTTGTTATTTTATTTACTCATCTATTTATTTATTTAAATAAGGTGGCTTCCTTAAAGAGGGTGTGCATTCTCCAGGGCTCCACTTTCCTCTCTGCTCAATACAGCTTATACCAGGTCCACTTTACCCATGTGCATGACCCACCTGGCTCTTGGAAGGATTTGAATGTGTAACTCTTGTTCTTGTCCACTCTCCTTGTTTTACTCATGGAGGAACCAAAGCTCAGAGAAAGTGAAGTGTTTCTAGTACACATATCCAGTCATTGGAAAGGATCAAACTTTGAAATGGGCTCTTCACTTCTAAGTTCAGTGCCATTCCCTTTACTTAAGGATGCTTTCCAAGTCTTGAAATGACCACACCACGCTGCTTTTACTAAATTGCCTGAGAGGGTGTAATTTGACCTTGACCTTAACCACCTTCATAGTCTCACTGGATCCCTCCTAGGCTGTGTGTTTTCTTTCCCTTGCAAAGGGGAAACAGTAGAGAGAAGATGAACCCAGCTTCTTCTTTCCCGTCTGTGAAGGTCTTGGGTGATGCACCATTCCAATGACCTGTGAGTGATATCAAAGCTGCCTCTTCCACTTCAGATGCATCTCCTCCAGGCCTCAGCCTGATCCTCTTCCAGCTCTGCCTCTACCTTCTCTGATCCTTCATCTGGCCTTGCTCAGCCTCTCCTCTTCTGGGAGGATTCTTCTGGCTTCCAGATCTTGCCCTGATGTGGTCTGTAGAGTGACTGATATTTCTTCCTGGATGATCTGGCCCCCAGATTTTGGATTCTTGGGGCTCATGCTCATTCCCAGCTTCCCAGCCACTCTGCTTCTCATTGCCAGCCTGCTGCTCTTTCCCCATGGCTATCTAAGTCTACTTATTCTCTTTTTCCAGAACTCTCTGGGCCATTCAGTTTTAAGAGGCAAAAAAGTGCTTCAAGTCTTGCCACTCATACCTCTGCATTTATGAGAGTCTTGAACCTTGTATTCAGAATGGCCTTGGGGGTGCAGAGAAAGAGACTGCTCTCCTCAGTCTCATGGATCTCCCCTGACCTGGGAATGTACCCCTGCTTTACCGTATGGTCATCTGTCATCTTATGGCCTTTTGCATATACTCCACAACCAACAGCCACTCACCCATCCATCCTTCCATCTAATGGATACTATCTACTAGGTGTTCAGAGCTGGCAAGAAGAGCAACAGGCAGGGTAAAAGCTTCTACCTACATGGATTTATATCACAATGGAGGGAGAATAGTCATAAGAAAACAAGTAAATGAATGAGATAAACTCTGAATAATAGATGCTGTGAAGCAAATGAAACCAATGATGAGATTGAGGAGCTTTCTTTAGACTGAGAGGTCAAGAAAGGCCTCACTATGGAGGTGATATTTTACCCAAAGGAAACAAAGGAGCCAACCACACAAAGCTCTGAAACCGAGCGTTCCAGAAAAATTGGCCATAAATGCAAGAGCCTTGGGGCTGGAGTAAGCTTGACACATCAGGGGGAGGGAAGGAATGCAGTGTGGGAAAGCACAGTTACAGGGTTGGAGTTGAGATCACAGAGGTAGACAGGGCTGGAACACATCCCTCTTGGTAAAGAATTTAAATTTTGTTTATAAATGTAATGGGAAACTCTAGAGGGTTTAAGCAGGAGAATGATGATCTATGTTTTAAATGTATTGCTAAAACTGCAGGATGGAAGATAGATATTAAGGACTACTGCAATAGTCTAGAGAAGAATCGATGGTGGCTTGGACTTGGATAACAGCAAAGGTGGAGAAAAGTAGACAGATGCAGGATGTTTGGAAGGTAAGACAACCAGAACTTATTAATGGATTTTTTGATTGCATGGTGTGCCAATTTGAATGTATTATGTCCCCCAAAATGCCGTTATCTTTGATGCAACCTTGTGTGGGCAGATGTATTAGTGTTGATTAGATTGTAATTCTTTGAGTGTTTCCATGGAGATATGACCCACCCAACTGTAGGTGATACCTCTGATTGGATGATTTCCATGGAGTGTGGCCCCGCTCATTCAGCTTGGGCTTTGATTAGTTTATTGGAGCTCTATATAAGCTCAGACAGAAGGAGCAAACTTGCTACAGCTAAGAGGGACACTTTGAAGAATGCATAGAAGCTGAGCGAGGAGCTTCAGCTTACAGAGACAGTTTTGAGATGGCCTTGGAAAGCAGACTTTTGCTCTGGAGAATCTAAGAGAGGACAAATGCCCCAAGAGCAATGAAGAGTGACATTTTTGAGGAGATGAAGCCCAGGGAGGAACGTCCTGGGAGAAAGCCATTTTGAAGCCAAAACTCCAGAGCAGATGCCAACCACGTGCCTTCCCAGCTTTGGCCGTCCTCCAGTGAAGGTACCCAATTGTTGATGTGTTACCTTGGACACTTTATGGCCTAAGACTATAACTGTGTAACCAATGAACTCCCTTTCACAAAAGCCAATCCATTTCTGGTGTTTTGCATTCCAGCAGCATTAGCAAACCAGAATACATGGGGACAGGGAAAGAAGGTGAAAGGGCAAAAGAACATTCCAGTGCCTCTGTCCTAAGAAGAATTCCTGGATGACCTATTAAACAACTTCACTTTACAAATCTTTAGTTACCCCTAGTTGCAGAAAGGCTGGGAAATGCAGTCTGTTGGCTGGGCATGTTGTTGCCTGGAAGAAAATAAACATTCTAAGGTACAGAGGAAGAAGAAAGGAAGAATGGACATTGTGTGTTGGGCAAATAACGATGTTTGGAAGGTAAGACAACCAGAACTTATTAATGGATTTTTTGATTGCATGGTGTGCCAGTTTGAATGTATTATGTCCCCCAAAATGCCATTATCTTTGAGGCAATCTTGTGTGGCAGATGTATTAGTGTTGATTAGATTGTAATTCTTTGAGTGTTTCCATGGAGATATGACCCGCCCAACTGTAGGTGATAACTCTGATTGGATGATTTCCATGGAGGTGTGACCCTGCCCATTCAGCTTGAGCTAGATTTATCACTTGAGCAATTAGAGTGACCAGTAATGTAAATTTTAAACATGAAAGACCTGTTCCCGGGCCTCTAATCCCCAGTGTGAATCAGCCAAGCAAACTGAGCAAGGAGGCAAATCTGAGCAAGTTAGGCAATGGGTGCCTCCCAAAGGTGGGGGAAGTTAAGCCTAAATTCTAAGAGGAGAGGCTAAGGTATACTCTTTCAAAAGCACTTACAGTCAAAAAGAAATATTTCCTCTTAAAATATTTTATCTTTTATCTCCACTGATTAAGGAAGCACTCTGGGAGGGACATGGATAGAGAGGGCGGGGGGAGGGGGAGGGGGAGAAGAAGAGAAACCTGTGCCCTGTGTCATGACACAAGATCTAATTACAAACAGGAGAATCAGGAAATAGGGAAACTGAAATAGAAAGGGCAAATGTCATTAAAGCAAGAAAGGTTCTAAGTTATTGTTGCAAATATAGCTCCACTGAGGCCCTAACTCCAATTGCCACTCTGGATTTACTTATGTGATCATATGACTCAAGTAGGCCTTCACCTCAAGAACACAGACTCTGAAAGCAGGTGCCAAGATCTATGTCTGTTTATAAATATTTGTTTTTTTCCAGAGTTTCACACTTTTATCTCCATTGTAGTCACTCAATAAATCTTATTGAATATGTAAGTGAATGAATAAATGAATGAATAGTGGCCAAGTATACACATTTTACCCTTATTTTTCACTTGATGTAGTCTGACCACAGCGATTTCAATTTGACCTAAAGTTAAGTGAAAGAGAACTTGATCATAGCCCCAAAGCTTTCTCCAAAAACATTTCTTCAGGACAAGTTGTTTTTTGTAAATGGAGTCTACAATTTCATGGACTTATGGAATTCTATCCTGAGGACAAAACACACAAGATTATTGTGAAGGATTAAAGAATAATTCAAATGTCTAGACTGAATCCTGGCCCACAGTAGACCCTTAATAAATATTACCCCTCTCTCCCGCTCCTTCTTTTTTCCCTCATAGGAATCTGCCTTGACCCTCCCCACCTTGGCATGTAGGAGAGCAGTCTTCTTGGGAAAAGAAGAGGAAGTTTCACTTCCCTACCAGAGTACACAAAGGATTTGCCAGTGGCTGACTTAGGCCTTGAAGCTGCAGGCAAATGAGGGAAAAACAAATCATTTTATTTCTGAGTTTTATGTTATGGTTCCTCCAGATCAGCAGTTTGCTTGGATTGCAGTGCCCATTAGCTTAGGAAAGTGAGAGGAGCAAAAGATAATCTATACAATAGCATTCGACTACAAAGGGATGAGGGAAAGGATGAATGACATGCCTCATGGGACAACATTTGCTGTTGAATGAATGATGGCCACCAGCAGGTGGGCAATGGAATCAGCAGTGCTCTGGGATAAAAGAAGATTCTAAAATGCAGTGGATAATGAGGGGAATATGACCCACCAGGGTGAGGATGACAGGGGGAGGTTATAGAAACAGATACAGTTGTGTGGAAGCTTTTAGCAAGCCCAGTCCCAACCCCTTTAGTGGAGTGAATGGGCTCATTTAACAGGAGGTCAGTTGGAACATGGAGCTGTGAATGTGTGATTCACTGGCTTCTTCCGCAGCCTGGAGAATCTAGAGTGCATGGGCATGTCAAACAATGTCCTTGTTCCCTAGGCATACTTTTGTAGGTACAAAGCTGTGTGGTATGCAGCTTTGAAGATGTTCTCTGATGCTCCCCACCTCCTGGAATTCATGGTCTTATGCAATCTCTTCTCTCTCGGTACCTTGCTTCCACCCAAAAGGATGCCAAAATGTTTAAGGGATGCCACTTCCATGTTTAGATTGTAAAAGATTCTTGCTTCCATCTTGTGAGCAGGCTCTCTGTCTTGCTGGTTTTGATAAAACAAGTTGCCATGAGGGTACGGGCCACATGGCAAGGAATCGAGGGCAGCCTCTACCCAACCGCCAGCTAGGAGCTGAGGTCCTCAGTCCAATGGCCCTAAACAAACTGAATCTTGCCAACAACCATGCAAGTAAGTTTGGAAGCAGGTCCTTTCTCATTCAAGCCTTCAGATGAGACCCACCAACAACCTGATCATAGCCTTGTGAAAGACCATGAAGTAGAGGCCACAGCTAAGTGGTACCCATAGAAACTAGGATATGTTAAATCTTATCATTTTAATACCACAAGTTTGTGATATTTTGTTATGTAGCCACAGACAAGTAATGCACAGTGTTTGCATTACCAGTTAATTCTGAATGTCAGAAGCCAATCTAAGTGGGCATCTGCTCAAAGGCAAAAACAGGATTAGGAATATTGTAGGGTCATCCATGTAGGAAGCATAGTAGGAGATGCTAACTTCTAGTGGTCACAGTACTGTAATTAAAGGCTATGGGGACGATTCATAGAATTTGTCAGGAGTACACAAGAAACCTAGGCAGATGCTGTGGTTTCCTCAAGGTCACTTCCCATGACTTCTTTATTGCAGTCCTTTACATCATTGATTCTTTTGAAAATCCCATTTAAACCAAGGATAAACCACTGTGAAAATTAAAAGTATAAACCACTGAAACCATTATTGAAAGAACTCAAAGCCTTAAATGTCCAAAGAACTGATTCTCCAATGGTGGAAATTCAAGAAACAGTGAGATGTGGGAGAGATCTTAAGGCAGGACAGATATTTCCAGTCTGTCACATATTGTTTTCATTCATAACATTCTAGCCACAAGGCATGCTTGTTGTAATAGGCTCATGGAGACAAGGAGGTAGCTACTTTTAGGGTTCTGGAAACAGAGTGGTAGCAATGAGTCCTGTGGGCACACCCAATTGTCTGATGTCTATCATCTTAAGGGCCATGGTGGCCTCTGGCTTGATTGAAACCGTGCTAGTAGTAGCCATGGTGGGTGGAACAGCTCTGTTCAGGTAACAGTGACCCCCAATAACACTGGGAAGCTGCGTCATGGGTCCGAGTGATGGATGTTGAGGCAGGTCACCAGCCAAAGCTTGAGGTTTTGGGGAATACGAACCAAAGTGACATGTAGCAGGTTCTAGCTGTGGTTTATGTCTTTGTCCTTTAAAGAGAATATGGTGACTGGGGTCTGGGGTCCAAGAAGATGGCTAAGGTGAAGGCTAGGGCTTGAGGTAGCATTAAAAATAGCCACAGAATTTCAAAGGTTACCACAGAAAAATAGAAATTTGAATTAAGCTGATATTGATCCACATCTTCCATGAACATACATTGTGTGGCTTAGTTTGTTTATAAATCTTCATGTACTTACTACAATCTGGTCTATACATGAAATAATGTAAAATAGTAGAAGTAGGAAGAAGAGGGAACTAATACTGGTTGAGGATCTACTGGGTGTCAGGCATTATAATAGGTGCCTCACATATGTTTTCATATTTAAATCCCAAAATAATCTGCAAGGCTAACAAATAAATCTCAAGTTTCAGGGGTTCAATATAATAAACAAGTATTTCCCTTTCACATAAAGTTCAATGCTGATGTACTAGTTTGGCTCTCTGGGTCACCTTCCAAACAGTGACTCAGGGATCCAATCCCCTTCTCTCTTAGGATGCTGCCTCCTTTGATACCATGTGCCCCCCAACTTTTACAAAGGAGGAGAAGGAAACACAGGCAAGGCCCAATGGATATCACTGCATTTTGTCTACTTGCATTTCATTGGCCAGAACCAGTCACACGATGCCACTTATCTCCAGTCCCTGGCTTGGCAGTCACTTCCCAGTAACAGTTCTGCATTATGGAAGGAAGGGATAAATCTTTCAGTGTCTGCTAGTCATCTCTGCCTCAGGTTTCCAAGGAGAAAATCGGGGCTCAGAGAAGTTGCTCAAGACCGCAAACCTTGTAAATGGCAAAGTCAGCATTGGAACACTGAGATAAAACTATCAAACATGCTGACCTGATATGACAGTTTCCCCAAGGCCTTTCCATTTCTTGGGCATACAATTTCTGGACAGAATTGATAAAGGGTGAGGACATACGAGCCAGATGGCCTCGGCTTGCGGCTTGGCTCCACCACTTATCAGCTATGTGATTGTGGGCAAATTGCCTCGCCCTTCTGGATCTGGGCATTTTCATCCATAAAATGGACATAATAGCAGTATCCACATCAAACGCTTTTTGTGAGAATTGAATGAGTTATTGCATGTGAAGAGCTTGGATGGGTAGCTGGCACAGGGCTCAGAAAGCGTTACCTGTTGTTGCTGTTGCGGTTTACGAGTTCCATTTTGTCCCACCCAACTCTACAATGTGGTTTCCCCCTTCTCCCTATGCCCCAGGACACTAAAATAAGCTTCCCTCTCCCCAAGAATATTTTTAATATTTAGCCAAATGACCAACCAACTTCTTCCCTCTGGAAGAGAGCTCTATCTTCTTCTTAACACTCTCACCTTCTTAACACTCTCTCTGTGTCTTCAGCCTGATGAAGATTTCTTCACTACATCTGCTCCAAAGTAAATATATGGGATTGTCATATGATCCTACTTTTTATTTTACCTGAGACTGGACTTTAAGAGTAGCGAAAGCAATAACGCTGATTATTAAAACTGTAAAATTCGTCGGGATTTACACATACCTAAGGAGAGAGAGAATAAGCAAATCCAATTTGTACCCAGGCATTCAGGTTAATAAAAGGAAAAGACTCCTTTTGACCTCTTATCCAGTGGCCATTTATGAAGATAATGTTCAACAGACACTTTGTTCTCTCCCGTCACCTTGCCCGGGTAGAAAAGGCCTAATGTTGAACTTTCAAAATGTTAAAGAGGTCATTTCTAATTAACTTGCATGCTAGGAATTTTTCATGTGAATGTCATATGCTCCCAGTGTCGTTGACCCACTCCTTCTGTGCCTACACACCCCAGGGAGCACAATGGCTCAGCCACAGAACGGACACCACGGGGCCATGCCATAGCCTTTGCCTTTACACCGTGGTGCCCCCTGCCAAGGGGCACTGCATGATATCATTGTGGGCTCACAACACTGGGCCATTGTAGGCTGTTCCAGGGCCTACTTCTTGGATTCAGAGGTTATACCAGAATGACATTGGGGCATTTCTCCAAATTCAAGGACTCATGAGCATACCATGTCACTCACATGCCTTTGAAAGAACGAGTCTGGGCTCTGGGCTTTCATTCCAGTGCTCTTTCTCCTGGTCCAAATTTTCTTACTGTTTTCTAGTGATACTTTCTCATGCTTCTGAGTGTGACTTTAAGAAGCCTTAAAACATTAGCTTTGCAAGTGGTAGTCTGGATTCCCCATTCTGAGAAAATTGAGGCTTTAGTTTTCGTCATTAATAAAATAGAAGAATGTAACATCCTCTCATACCATCATGAAATAAGAGGCAACCTTAAAGCAAATCACAAATATGATTTGATGGTTTTCTTTTTGGAGGATGATTTTGCAATATCTATCAAAACAGAAAAGGATACACATGTGCTGTTCCAGTAATTATACTTCTAGGGGTTTTCCCTACCTTCATTGTTCATTTTTCGTAATAGCAAAAACCTGAGAGCAATCTTAATGTCCACCATTATGAAGGTGGTTAAATAAATTATGACACATCCTTTCAGTGGAGTGTTCTGCAGCCATTGACAAAATAAAGCAACTATGGAGGGAAAATCTATGCATAAATAAATGTTAGTAATGGTTACTGTGGGATGAGAGAATGATGGCAGGGGAACTACATGTAGGAAAGCTTTCTTTTTTCATTTGTATGCCTTTTTGTACTGTTTTGCTTTTCTTACATTGTGCAAATTTTCAGTTTGAGAAAACATCAGAAAGGATTGCCTGGCCAAGAAAAGTGACTTTTTTTAATGTTTTATACTTTGTATATATTTTAAAACCTAATAAATTGCTATTGTTATAAATTGAAATATATAGTTTATTGTAGAAGCTTTTGGAAATACAGATACACACTCATAATTCTACCACCCACTGCTACATACATCATATGCCTGTTCAAACTTTTCATTATGCATATTTTTATATGTTCAAATATCATGGATTTTTTTCAATGAAAATAAAGTCACACAGCAAATACCTTTTTATGACTTAAAAGAACAATATTCCATGACATCAATAATCTTTTACAACATAAAATATCCAACTTTCCAGATAGCTTATTAGTACAATACCTTATTTCTGAATATATAAATCGTTTTCAGGAATTGTTTTGTTTATTTAATGTCTGCATTTGTTTTGCTATTATAAATAAACGTTCATATTTTACCTCTCCACCCCCTCCCAGGATAAAATCTTAGAAATGGATATACTAGTCAAAAGTTCTGCATATATTTTAAACTTTTGAGAAATATAGCCAACAGAGTCCAAAGAATTCCAAATTCTGAGTTACCCACCCACCAGCAAATGAGAATTTTCGTTCACTCTCACCTGCATAATACTGTATAATGGATGCTTTTAAGTATCATAGCAATCCTTAAAAATTCAGTAACTTTGCTGGGCTTTATTTAATGAACTAGAAAGTTGACTCCTGTTAGTCATTAAAAATGTGGTGAATGGTGGAAAAGTCTACTCCTCCTTTTCAGTCATTCATTCAGTCAATATTTATTATCAGGCTCTGTTCTAGGGACTGGGGACATGGCAGGAGGCAGGACTGCCAAGACCTCTGCTAAGCAATCTGGATATTTTAGAAAGCAATCAGGGGCAAATGAAATAAAGCAGAGGGGGGGGATGGAGAGGTGCTAGCAGAGCAACTTTGGGAAAAGGAAGGCCTCTTTGAGGACATAGTGAGATGGGGCCAGTTATGTGAAGACCCAAGGAAAAGTCACTCTAAGAAGAGGAAATAGGAAATGCAAAGGTCCCGAGGTTACAGGGCAAGCTTTTCATTTGGTGGTTCAAACAGAAGGTCATTGTGACTATAGACAAGTGAGTGAAGTTGGCAGAGATTGAATATGACATTGGAGTGCTGGGTAGGGGCAGATGGCATGGGGCTTATGACCCATGGTGACAAATGGTGATTTCAGTCTAAGTGTCACAGGAAACCACTGGCAGGTTGTAAACAGTATAATGTTACATTATTGTTATTATTAGTTTTAAGATCTCTAAAGCTGTGGGGCAGAGAATGGATTTGCTGCAAGAGGTAGGTGGTGGAGCAGAAACTGGGAGACTGATTAAGAGGCTATTGTAGTGGGTTAAGTCCAGGTGATGATGGCCTGAACTACAGTGAGAGCAGTAGAGATGGAGAAAAGAAAATGGATTTAAGATAAATTTTTGAGGCAAAATATGGTAATGTATGGAATATGGGGAGTGAGAGAAAAGGAAAATCCAGGGATGATGCCTGAGTTTTTGACCTGGAAAGCTGGTTAATTGAAGTCACTATTTACCTAAATTGAGAAGAAGGAGAGAACGGGTTTGACAGTGGATTTGGGAAGCCAGAATTCTTGCCTAGTTTGGTATTGCTATCGGGCATGCAAGTGCAGATGCCAAATTGACTCCAGCTATACCTCATGTTGGAGATGGTGATCAGTGAGCATAAAGAGGGTAAAGTCATGGATCTAGATGAGATCACCAGGTATGCCGGTTTGAATGTATTGTGTCCCCCAAATGCCATTGTCTTTGTAGTCTTCTGGGGCAGACGCTTTGGTGATGGTTAGATTTGCTTGGAATGTGCCCCATCCAGCTGTGGGTGATGATTTTGATGAGATGTTCCCATGGAGGCATGGCCCCGCCCATTCAGGGCGGGCCTTGATCAGTGGCGCTATATAAATGAGCTGACTCAAAGAGAGGGAACGGAGTGCAGCTGTGAGTGACGTCTTGAGGAGGAGCAAGCTTGCTGGAGAGGAATGTCCTGGGAGAAAGCCATTTTGAGGCCAGAGCTTTGGAGCGGACGCCAGCTGCCTTCCTAGCTAGCAGAGGTTTTCCAGACGCCACTGGCCATCCTCCGGTGAAGGTACCCGATTGCTGAGGTGTTACCTTGGATGCTTTGTGGCCTTAAGACTGTAACTGTGTAGCGAAATAAACCCCCATTTTACAAAAGCCTATCCATCTCTGGTGTTTTGCATTCTGCAGCATTAGCAAACTAGAACACCAGGTAAGAGTGAGAATGAAGAGAGGAGAGGAATAGAAGAGAATGAGAGAGAGGGGAGGGGAAGGACAGGAAGGAGAGAGAAAAACAGGAGAGGAGAGAAGGAAAAGAAAGGGAAAAGGAGTGTGTGTGGGGGGGGCACAAGACTGAGACCTGGCTGCTCCAAGATTTTGAGTGAAAGTGGAGGAAGAGGAGTGATGAAGGAGCAGCTGGTGACCCAGGAGCATCTCTAGCAGTATGTCGTGTCACAGGCAGGAGAACAAAGTGTGGCAATAAGGAGGAAGGGGCCAACTGCTTCTAATGCTGCTATCTGTGCCATTTATTGGAGCAAGCCAGCTGTTTTGAGGGAACATCAAAGGTGGGTACTGTGAACCACAGAGAAAGGCCAGTTGAATGAGTGGGTCAGCAAGCTAAAATTGTAAACTAAAGTTGGGAAAGAGATGTGAGAATGGAGCCATGGGTACAGTCAACTAGCTCATTGTGCAGGTCTGCCTTACACTTTTTATCTTAACTTTTTATTACAGAATACAACCCAAATACATGCAGAAAAGAATAGGCAACATATATCCATGTTTAAACAAATAATTACAAAGCAAATACCAAAGTAACGATACTAGCACCCAGAATCCTTGCCATGTGCCCTTTCTTCTACCTGGCAGTAACTGCCCTCCAGACTTGGTGAACAACATTTCTTTCTTATTCTTTATACTTTTAACATAATGTATGCATCCTTAAACAATATAGTTAAATTTTGTTTGATTTTGAACATTACATAAAAGCAATTCTGTATGTGTTTGGGAGCCTTACTTCTTTACCTCAATATTGTGGATAGTTGCAACTTGATCATTTTCATTGTTTTAAATATTTGATTGTGAGAATATATGGCATTCTCTTTATCCCATTCTACTGGTGATGGATATTTCGGTTGATTCCAGTTTGAGACAATTTTAGCTGTGCTCTCACGAGTATATTTGCATATATGCCCTAGTGTAGTTTTACACATTTCTCTAGGACATATACTTAGAGTAAAATTGCTATGTCATAGTACATATCTCCTTCAGCTTCAGGAGATAGTAGAAAGCTGTTTTCCAAAGTGATTTTACCAATGTACACTCCCACCAGCAGTGTATGAGAATTTTTCTTGGAATTGATAGATAACTTTTTCAAATTGCCAATTAGATAGGTATGCTAATCTGTTTTTGTGGTTTTATTTTGCATTTACTAATATCTAATTTTTGTTTATTGATCATTCTGCATGTGAAAATCCTGGTTATTCTTTGTCAATTTTTCTATGAGGTTTTCTGTCTTTTTATATTAATCCATTGGGTATTCTTTATATATATATTCTTTATATATTCTGAATAATAGTCCTCTAGTGGATCATGTATGTTATGAAATCTTAATTTTGTGTTTTCATTCTTTCTATAGTGTCTTTTAATTAAATAGATGTTTAAAATTGTACCTTTTAAGATGAAAGGGCTCAAAATAGGTAGGAAAACATATTCCTAGGAAGTTCTCCAGAGCCTTAAATTGCCTTTATCTTTGGAGTCCTCTGGGTCACCCTAAAATTAGGAGACAGAGAGAGCTTGGGGATGTCCCTTTTAGGGATGGGAAAGTCAACTTTGCCATGTAGGTCTGGTGCCCCGAAATCATATTTCAGATATGGGCCAGCTGCCTTACTGATGACAAGCAAGGCAAGTCCATCTTTTGTGAAATGAAGCAAAAATATGAGAAAGTAAAATAATATGTCAAGGCAGTTACCTCAGGAAAAAATGTACGGGCTTCTCGCTTCCTTTCTTTGAAAGACTCATTGAAGATGCAGATAATAGGAGAGAGAATAGGGCTCCAATTTCAGAAATGTCAACAGCTTTCAGTGGGCCTCACTTAAAGATAAAGCCTTTTGCGGAGGTGTGGGCAGGTTGCCCCCATGCTCTCTGCCCGTGGGCTCTTCCTCTAACCTGTTCATTTTTGATTCATGAACCACCACCCCCACTGTCATTTCTGTCTATTTGACCAAATCCAAACCTATTTCCTCCCACTCCCAAATCACTGCCTGCCATTCAAACCCATGTAGGCGCACTCTAGTTGGCATTTGGTTCTGAATTAATCCATATTAATGGGTGGTAATACATTTCTACCAGTGCATATATTTACTTTAAATACAATTTTCCATCTAATGCAGTTTATTCACATCACTTTGTGGTAACTGCATCCAGAATAATATCTTTAGTGATTATTCATTACTGAAATAATGTATCAACGCCAAACAGCAGCTTTTAGGTGGCTTCAGATGTTTTTTTTTTTGAATTGAACATGTTATTATTACACAGATAGAATAATCCCATTATCCCCACTAAGTGAAGACAACAGCTTTCCAGGAGGCTATTTCACAAAGGCGCATTCAAGTGGGAACTGGGATCTTTCTCTTATTGGGGTGGTTTAGGGAACTGGTCTCGGGAATGGTGCTGCTCTGGATGTGAATACAGATGTGGATGAACAGATGCACCAGAAGAGGTATGCACTTTGGGTATGACTCAAAGCAAAATATGTGTCCCATCTGAAACAAAAGTGAAGGTACGAACTCATGTGTTTTTGAAAGCTGAGAACAAGTGTATATGTGTGTGCGTGTATGTGTGAAAGAGAGATAGAGAAAGACAGCCAGAGGTTCTCTTATGCTCCAATAGCAAACATTAATGCAAAAAAATTAAAAAAAAAAATAGAATTTCAGGATGCACTGCTATGACCTCCAGGAAGACAATAGCTTATCTTAGAACATGAAGGAGGAGCAGGAGTGTTAATTGAGTGGCATTTCTATCATGCATCCCATTTTTTCCTAAGTGGTCTTATTATTATCCTCATTTTCTCAGATCAGGAAACTGAGGCTCAGAGAGATTATGCTCAATTGTCCACAGTCATATATCTAATGAGTGCTAGAAAGATAATTTGACTCCAAATCCTTGTAATTCCAAATCCCATGTTCCTTCGACTGAATTTGGAAACGACTAGGATCAAGTGTTAGCTGTTCATATCCTAGGCCCATCAATTATTCTTGGGAAAATTGCTTGGTTGATGATTGCCATCCTCCTGTAGGAATATTGTGAGTATTCTCAGAGATGAAGCATACGGAGACTCCTGGAACATGGAAAAGTGTTCAGTTCATGGAAATCTGTCCTTTCTTCACACTCCGGAATCTAGGAACGAATTGCTGGGTGCCTCGCAGCTGAAACCAGAGAGAAGCCTCTGCCCCGTCCCTGCACCTGCCCCCTTTACCACAGGCAGGCCTGCACTGAACCACACTTGCAGCCTTTGTTTATCTTTAATAGTTACCATCGGCCTCACCATTTTGGAAGGGAGAACGGCAGTGACGTTGGTTGGCTCCTAAGTCTTGCAGAAGCAGCCCCAATAATCAATATTGCTTCATCCTGTTTATCACATTAGACTCTCTGGGAAATACTAAAAAATAGGGATGCTGGGGGCTCACTCCGGAAGGTGAGGACTCAGAGGGATTCTAATATTTTAACATTCCACCAGGGATGATAACCACTGGTCTAGAAATTAATTTAGAATTGAGTTGATAGATGGGAAGATCAACTATGAAAATTAACAGAAAATGGGAGTGGAAAGCTGAGCGAAGCTCAAAAGCCAGTCCTGGCCGAGTGGCCCTATGTTTCAGATTCGGCAGCCACCTAAATGAAACGCCCGAGTAAAAGCTTTGTTGCTCCACCCAGGTGCCTAGTCAGGTGCTGAGAACTAGCAGAGAGTCACTAACCATCCAAAGTTGCCAAGAGAGGGCCCAAGACATGGCACTTGCAGTTTTCTTTCCCTTTCTTTTTTGACCGAGGTTTTCCTTCTCTTTTACTCTGATTTTCTATGTAGACTTTTAAAAATTAATTTTAGTTTTTAGAATATCATATAATGAAGTTGACTTTTTGGTGGACATTTAAAACTACCACCAAAATTGGAATACAAAACATTCCTATCACCCCGGAAAACTTCCTCTTCCTTTCCCTTTAAGTTCACACCCTTCTCCAACCACAATCCCTGAAACCACTGATATGTTCTCCATCACTATAGTTGTTTTTTGAGAACATCGCATAAATGGAACCATGATGTGCCTAACCTTTGAGACTGGCTTCTTGCACTCAGCGTAATATCTTTGAGATTCATCCAAGTTGTTGCGTGTATGAATGGTTTGCTCCTTTTTATTGCTAGATAGCATTCTGTTACATGGATGTACCAGAGTTTGCTTAGCCATCCAGTTGTTGAAGGACATTTGGGCTGATTCCATTATTTGGTGATTATAATTAGAGCTGCTATAGACAGTAGACAGGATTTTGCAGGAACATATGTTTTCATTTCTCTGAGGACATTTTGCATTCATACCAGCAAGGTAGGAATGTTCCAATTATTCCATATCCTTCCCAGCAATTGATACTGTAAGTATTTTTAGTATTAGCAATTCTAATAGGTTTGTAGGGGTATCTCATCCTGGTTTTAATTGGCTTTTTCCTAATGGCTAAAGTTGTTGAAAATCTTTTTGCGTGCTTCTGTCATCATTAAATATTGTTTGGTAAAGTCTCTGCTCAATTTTTTAGCCAATTTCTAAATAGAGTTTTTTCTTTTCTTACTGCTTCAGTTTGAAAGATTGTTACGTATTCTAGATACAAATCTTTTGTGGGTTATGCGATTTGGAAATATTTTCTCACAGTCTGTGTGTATTTTATTCTCATTAACAGTGCTCTTCACAGAGCCAGTTTTACATTTTGAAGACAAATTCAGCAATTTTTTCTCAAAATTGTTTTAGCTAGTCTAGGTTCATTTTATTTTCATAAAAATTATAATCAGCTTGTTTATATCTGTGAAAAATATTGCTTGGATTTTGACTAGCATTGGATTAAATCTATAGATAAATTTGGGGAGGACTGACATCTTTACAATTTTTTCAGTGTCCATGTACATGGTATTTCTCTTTATGTAGGTCTTTTTATTTCTTTCATCATTGTTTTGCAGTTTTCAGGATATGGGTCTCATATATGTGTTATTTTGATTTTTTGTTTTTTTTTTAGATTTATACATAAGTATTTCTTATTTCGGAGTGTTGTGATGATATTGGCATTTTTAAAAATTTGGCTTCTAATTGTGTATTGTTAATTTATAGAAAAGTGTTTGATTCTATGAGTTGACCTTTTATCCTGTGGACTTGCTAAACTCACTTATTCATTCTAATATTTTTTTGTAGATTCCTTGGAAGTTTCTAGATAATCATGTCAAATGCAAATAAAGACAGTTTCATTTCTTCCTCTCCAATCTGCTTACCTTTTATTTTATTTTATTTTTAAATTAAATTAAATTTAATTTAATTTAATTTTAACCTTACTGCACTGGCTAAGACTTCCAGTACTATGTTAAATAGGAACAGTGAGATTGGAAATACTTGCTTTCTTCTCAATCCTAGGAGGAAAGCATTCAATCTTCACCATTAAGCATGATGATGGTTATAATTTTTTATGGATTCTCTTTATTAGGTTGAGGACATTCCATTCTATTCCCAATTTTCTTAGAGTTTTTATCATGAGTGGGTGTTAAATTTTGTTAACTATCTTTTGCTTTTTTCTTTATCAGTCAATATTATAATGTGGTTCACCTTCTTTAGCCTTGTTCATTTGAAAGATTACATTGATGGGTTTCTGAATATTCACCTAGCCTTGAATTCCTGATATAAACCCTACTTAAATGGGGTGTATTTTTCTTTTTATGTTGCTGTGTTGATTTGCTAATATTTTGTTGATGATATTGTTCCTGTGTTTATGAGGAATATTAATCTGTAGTTTTCAGTTTTCATATTGCCTTTTTTTTGTTTTGTTATCAGGGTAATTCATGCCTCATAAAATGAGATGGAAAATGTTCTCTCTTTTTCTATTTTCTGTAATATGTGTTATGTCTCCTTTAAATATTTGTTAAAGTTTGCCCAAGACTTCATCTTGGGCCTGGAGATTTCTCTTTTGGAAGGTTTTTAATGACAAATTTAAATTCTTTAATAGTTAGAGGACTACTCAGATTATTTCAACTCGTATGAGTTTTGATGGTTTATACATTTTGAGAATTGGTCCATTTTATCTAAGTTATCAAATTTATGTGCATAGAGTTGTTCATATTATTCCCTTAATATCCTTTAATGTTTCTGAGGTTTGCAGTGATCTTCTCTCTTCCATTGCTAATGCTGGTAATTTGTGTCTTTCCTCTGTTTTCCTTTGTCAGTTTTCCTACAGTTTTAAAAATATCATTGTTACTTTAAAAGAACCAGCTTTTGGTTTCATTTTTCCCCGATTTTTCTTCTGTCGTCAATTTCATTGATTTCTGTTCTGATCTTTTTCTTCTTTTCTTATTTCTTGGGTTTAGTTTGTTCTTCTTTTCCCAGTCTTTTAAAGTGAAAGCTTAGAATGGTTTGAGACCACCCTTGCTTTCTAAAATAAGCATTTAATGCTCTAAATTTCCCTGTAGGCATTGCTTTAGTTGTTTCCCACATATTTTGTTATGTTGTATTTTTATTTTTGTTCTTCCATGCAGATTTTTCAGTCTTGTTTTCTACAGACTTATCACATTATAAACTAGCAGGAACCATAACAGGGTCTGCATCCATGATTTTGACTATTAGATGATATTGATACTTACTACTACTGGAAAATTTATGCCTATCCATTCATTCATTCATTCCTTCACTCAATTAATATTTATTGACAGCATACTATAATTCAAGCACTGTTCTATGCACTGCAGATGCAGCACTAAACAAAACTGATGAAAATTCTTGCCCTTTTAGAGTCTACATCCTAGTGGGAAGATAGATAATAAACAAAAAATGACATAATACAATTTCAGGTAGTGGTAAGTGCCATGAAGATGCATGGAGTAGGAATGCTCTTTTCAGTAGCACAAGGAGGAAAGACTCACTGAGGACGTGTATTTGGAAGAGAGACCTGATGAAGTATGGAGATACATTTGGTCATCCAGGGAAGAACCTTCCAGGCAGAGGAATCAGATGGTACAAAGACCTATGGACAAGGTATAAGAAATGAACAAAATGACAGTAAAGAATAAAAGGATGGGCGGTGTGGTTATAGGGAAGATACTTCTGAATTGTTTGGTCTAACCATCAGCAGCTACTTCCCATCCACTCTAACCTAATCCACTCTAATCTAGGGAGCTTATTAAAAGTTGCTCAGTTCCATCCCCAGGAATTCTGGTTCCAGGGTGTGTAGTTTGGGATCCAGTCAACTGAATGTCAAACAAACACCCCCACGTGAGTCTAGGAAGGGGGTCCTTGGACCACACTGGGCACACCCCAGTTTCTCATTTACAAAGACCCTATTCTTGTGTCATTTCACTCGGCCATTTGGAATTTGCAATAGACGACAGGGCAGTGTGACATCACCTCAAGGGGCAGGCAACAGTGGAATTGGTCACAGCCACCTCAGGTAGCCAGAGGGACAGGTCCATCTTCACACATGTCCATCTTCATCCCTGGGAGCTCCAGCCCCATCCCTTGTGGCAGCTGTAATGCTGCAGTCTTCCGGGTGGGAGGAGACTGACACCACCATTGTATTTTTGACATTCTGGAAGCACTGGCTGTTTGGATCACTGGATCTTATTTGAAAGGAAGGAAATGTGTCTCTTGGAAGGGAAATAAAAACAAACTAATAAATAAACAGACAAGTACAGATTGTAATTAGTGTGTAGAAAAATAATTAGTGACAAACTGCCTCTGGGCAGGAGCTGGGGCAAACCTCCTCATTCCCATGGTGAGGCACTGACCCCACTAAATGCTGATTATTCATAGTTTTCCAGGAGCCTCATTGATACAGTACTGCCAAGACCCCGGGGACCTGCTATAGCTATTTCCCCACAATTTACAGGGAGAACGGAGCCCAGTTGCTTGGGAGATTAATTAACTTGTCAAACAATTAAGCAGACAGGCTGTAATCGAGGTTTCCATTTCATAATTGATTTATCACTTTGTAGCTTCCCGAGTCCCAGGGCTCAGAATGGAGGGACTGCTGTGCAGGGAAACCTTTCAGAGAATGCCAAGAGGCTGAGGGAGGGTGGGGAGTGGGTCCCTCCTGGTCCTGCAAGCACCTTGGCGTCCAGTCTGGCTTTTGAACAGCTTTCAGACACAGTGAGAATTTCATTTTCTACCTTCCAGAAGCACTGGCCAGATAGCTCCTTTTATGTCCTCAAAACCTCCCCCAGTCAGGTGCTGTTTGGTGAAGCAAAGACTCCAGAGAATATCCATGGGGGACATCTACAGTTCCAGAGCCACCCTCCTCTGTGATGAAAGCGACTAAAGAAATGCCACATATTATTAATTCATAGGAGACTGCTATTCAAGCTGGCCCTCACTGTGTCTTTAAAGAGTCAGCCCAGGCTCTTTCTGGGATGCTGCACCTTCAGCTCGCATCAGCTTACAATTGTGGTGCACAGCAGAATGCTGCTTGTTGTCCAGCATGGGTGTGCAGCTGCGTTGCTGGGGAGCTTGTCAAGCAAACTGAATTCCCAGCCCCACCTCAAATATTCTGCCTTAGGGAGACTGAGGCAGGGCTTTGGAATCTGCCCTTGACCAAGCTTTGCCAGGTGATTCTATTGCAGGTAGCTCAAAGATTTAGTCTTTAGATGACGTTAGATTCCCAAACTGTGCATGTGGTTAGAAGCATTTGCCGCTGGGTGTCCTGTAGCAGAAGGTTGGGAGCCAATCAGCACCGGTTTTCTATCTTCCCAGTTATTTACCATGCAACTAGGTTGTACACCAGCAAGGGGGCCCCTGAGAGCCTGAGGCATTTTGGGTTGATCACTTCAGGGGCTGTTCAGTTAGTCCTAATCAAAAGGCAGAAGCAAAACTTTCTTCTCCCCCTTTGGATTTCCTTCCTGGTGCTTGTGGACAGATTTTTGGTGAGTGTGTGCATGCTGAATTTTGGTTTCATTTGCTATTCCCCTGAACCTCATAAATTATTTTATTCAGACAAGGCCTTCAGTAAATATTCTTTTTCATACCACTTTGCCTTCATTCTCACTTCACTCTCAGCCTTCACTCCCAGCTCCAGTCCCTAGATGTCCTAAAGCCAGTGTGCTCTGTCATCTGCTCTCTCAAGTCCATGTAGCCTCATCCCTCTGAGGCCTCAAGCTTCAGTAATGAATTTAGCACAGCGAACTTCACTGAGGGAGAGTTCCCCACCTACAGTCTGTTTCCTGTTAGGATGTGGAAGCAAGATGTGAAAGAATTACTTTCGCATCACAAAACAAAAGCCGCCTTTATTTACTTACTTCAGAATTTTTTCTGCCTTGACCAGTGCTTACATGTTTACCTCCTATTGATATGTGCCCACAAGCAACCCATCCTAGTAGTTTCTAATGTTGCAAAGTTTACAGTAATGATTTTGCTTATTTATCATTCTTCAGTGTTGACTATTATTCTGCAAACTGCTTTTTTCTTCTAAAAATTATGTTTTCAATACCTTTATTTCTGGCCTCATGTAGACCAAGTCCCTGCCTTGGAGCTGTGCTAGAAGATGTCTTTATTGGAGGAGGGTAGTTCTCAGAATATCCAGATCCTCTGTGTCATGCCCATTGCTTTGCTGTTTAAAGCAAGCTCCAGGGAATGCTCCTATTCACTTCACTCCCAGGGACACATATGCAAAAGCTTCTCCTGGGTAATAATTACAGGAGAAATTACTGAGTCTGAGATTATACCTATTTTTAATTAAGTGTGATCAAACATTGCCCAGTTTCTCTACTTGGCACTTATACCAACAAGGATATAGAGCGTCTTTTTGCAATATTCCCCCAAAACTTAGAATTGTCAGACTGGTTAAATTTCACCAAGTTTAGGTCTCCCACCCAAGCAGAATTGGAAGGAAAACTTAGACTCTTCCTTTCACAAAATTTTTCACAGGACGACTTGGGCTCAAATGGACAACCCACAAAATGAAGGAGTGAAATTTATTTAAACTTAGGTAATGCAGGTCCCCAAGAATTTGCTGTAAGAGTGCATCTTATTTATTGAGCTCTCTTTTAAAGGCCTACAAATCAATTACAAAAATAGAGTATATTTTTAAGTTCAGCAGTTTGAATCAATGGCAAATGAATATATATTACAGGCTGCTGGGTCCCAACTACCTCTAATCCTTTGTTTTGGGGAAATTTATGAGGCATAAATACAAGCATAGTATTAAAGTAACGTCATTTGTAGCTGGTGCTATACATTGATTGGTATTGGTGAAATTGTAAACACTTAGCTATGAATTCTCATTCACTCCCACTTTAAGGTTGCTTAATCCATCTACTTCCCCTCGCCCCAGTGCTATATGCACACTGTATTTTTCTTTCCCTGCAAAGATAAACTTGAGGCCAGTCTTCATTTGAATTACTATGCAATCTACACTTGAGGAGCCTATAGTAATGGGGGCTTGTGGAAACTGAATAATTGATGTACATGTATTTCTGAGCTTAATTATCAGCAAAACTAATTTTATATTTTCATTTCACTTTGTGTTTCTAGATACAGCCTTAGAGGCTGCTCTGTCATGTTGTCCCCTGGAGTTGCCTTACAATACTCACACATCTACTTGGCTAAAATACCACTAGCTATTGATCCTCTCTTATAAGCAAAGTGCTGGGCTACAACTAGCCATATGCAAAGCTGATTAAAATGAGGCTTCTCTCCTCCAGGCACTTACAAGTTAGCAAGAAGGCACAGCCATAATTAAAACTGGTAAGATACGGATTGAGTGAAAAACCAACCAGGAGCCTGCGATGCAATAGCTACATGGAATTCTGTTCTCAGTGCTTGGAAGACAAAGTTTTGAACATTAATGAATGTGAAAGCACTTTACAATCTGTGAATATTAGTCAGTATTCTCCACTGGGATGTTAGGTTAAAACACAAATGATCAGGCCTCATCCCCCAAAGTATCTGAATCAGAATCTCTTGCTGGAGACTGACCATCTGCATTTTCATCAAGTTTCCATCTAACCAGTTTGCAAACGATGCAGAATTCTTACCAATTTTGATGAGTAAAGCAGCCATAACTTCTTGGTCTCTAGAATAGTTCCAATCTAATGGGAGACTTCAAACTACCACAAGGACTTGTAAGAGAGGGAGCTATAGAAATACACCAAAGTCTTGCTACTTCAGCCTCTTATAGAGGACTAATTCCACAAAAAAACCTGTGATCATGTCATCAGGTTAGTACAAGGGCACTCTGAGGAGAGTGCATCCTTGTAAATGGAATTTCATACTCCAATGAGTCATGAGATAATAAGATTCCAGTCCTCACACACTTGCAGCTGCACAGATAAGATCTTATTTTGAGCATCAGTGCTGTGGAATGAAAAACCCAGTGGAGATAACTGGAATGACATTACTCATATATATTAATTTAAAAATGCATCATGTTAGGCATGGAATGGACCTCAGAGATGATCCACTTCTTTATTTTATGGACTGAGAAACTGGTATCAACAAGGGGAGTAACTTACTCAAGTTCAAGGGGGAACTTATAAAGTAGTAGACACTTGAGTGCAATATACTGGAAGGAAAGGCACAAAGCTTGGCCAAAGGATGAAGCCTCACCCAGGACAGGTGACAAGAACATAAGAGATGCTGTAATGGGGGGCCTGGAGGAGGGCAGACCACCAGCTTGGTGGTGGCCTGAATTGTATGAGCTGGACAAAAGAAGAAGTACAAATAGAAATGAGGAAGAGAGAGAGATAAAGAGCACTAATGTTCTCAAGACCTGGACATTTCACAAAATTAAGACAAAACAAAGAACTTAGAATTGGAAGGGAAATTACAAATTACCTCCCATGTTGGGGATTATTTCTCTAAATCAGACCTGTTGGCAGACAATATCAGAATCTGTAGGTGCTAAAAATCCAGATTCTCTGGCTTCCATGTACCGGGAATCTCCATCTTACAGTCTCACACATGATTCTTTGCACAGTAAAGTTTAGAGCCACTGTTGTAGTTCATTCAACAAATATCCCATTTCTCTTCACTTTGCTTGTGTCTGAGAAAGTATCTCCCTTAGATTCCTGAGACTGGTCTCCCAGCTTAACACGGAATACCTCCAAGGATACGAAGTTCATTAACGAAGGGCAATTCAACTGTTATGCTGTCTTTGGTTAAATGGTGCCTTCCCTCTCTGAGAGGCAGGGGGACACAGGGGTTTAGAGTGGGATTGTCACTCTAGAGGAAAACTGAGCTGGGCTCCACCAACTCTTAGCTGATGTCCCTTGGGCTCCTGACTTAACCTCTCTGTTACAGGGTAGCTTCATCTGTAAACTGGAGATAATAATAATATCCACTTAACACAGTTGCTGTGGGGACTTGAAGTTAGCTGATGCATGTAAAGCACATACAACGGGAGCTGGCACATAGGAAGATTCAAGGGTGACCATGCTCAGAAGGACTTGGCACTTGCTTTAATGCTGTGCCAGCATCATCTTGAAATTCCTAATAATTTCTAAACAAGGGGTCCCACATTTTCCTTTTGCACTGCACCCTGTGCATTAAGTAACCAGTCACAGGAAGAAGTCAATCCATGTTAGCACTTAGAAGCTAATATTTAGAAAAGTTGTTCTAATATTTTCAAAAGCTTAAATCATTAATATGGTTAAAACAAAAACAAAAACTCTTGGTGTCAGTACTGCATGTCACATTCACAGAAATTCTTTGCTGGTTCCCTCACTGAGACCTCAGGTCTATACTTCCTAAGGAAGGAGGGTTTCTCAAGTTTCCTCACCCAAGTGGGGGCTTTCCTGGCACTGCTGATACTTCTCGCTGTCCCCATGTTGCTGTCGGGCGCTGCTCTCTTCTGCCACCTGCCCTACAAGCCCAAATTCCTGCAGACCACTCGTTTGCTAGGATGCTCCCTATTTCATTTCCATTTCAGATACAATCCCATGTCAAGACACTGATCTCTGAGCCCAGAGATGTGTCCAAGAGGATGTGTCTGTAATATCTTCCAATATTAGTCACAAGTTGCCAGCAATAGCCTTCCTCACATATTTTGAGTACCCAGTCAGGAACTTGGATCTCCAGCCCAGGCTCTTTGTCTGCACAGTCATTTTATTTTGGGAGTCTTGTTTCCACTCTATGCATGTTCCTTTCCAACATGTATCCTTGCTTCAAGTCTTGGAGAAACGGTTGTGGGAAAACAGATCCTTCCCTCCCAGAAGGTGCTGAGTTCTCTATGGGAATGACTCTACCTCCTTCCCAGTGACCAGTTTTGCATGCCAGTACAGGAATCTCAAGTACTTGAAGGTGGCATGCATGCAGGAGACTCCAGGTCCACCCAACTAAAACAGAATACACATTCTTTTCAAGTTCACATGGATCATTCTCCAGGAAAGACTCAATAAATTCAAAAGTATCAAAATTATGCAATGTATATTCTCTGACACAATGGAACAAAGCTAGAAATAAGTAACAGAAGAAGAAATAGAAAATTCACAAATATTTGGAAATTAAACAACATACTCTTAAACAACCAGTGGGCTATAGAGGAAATCATAAGGGACATTAAGAAACTTGAGGCAAATGAATATGAAAATACCACACACTAAAACTTATGGGATGCAGTGACGGCAGTGCTGAGAGAGAAATTTGTAGCTCTAAAAGCTTGCATTATAAAGAAGACTTCAAATCAGAGATCTAACTTCAAAACTGGAAGAACTAGATAAAGAAGAGCAAACAAAACCCAAAGTGACCTGAAGGTAGGAAATAACAAATATCAGACAGGAGATAAAAGAAATAGAAAACAGATAAAATGATAGAGAGAATCAACAAAAGCAAAAGTTGATTCTTTTAAAATAAAATAAGTAAAATTGACAAAACTTTAGCTAGCCTGACAAAGGAAAAAAAGAGAGAGGATACAGCTAATGAAAATCAGAAATGAAAAGGGGGCATTACCACAAGCCCCGCTGGAATAAAAAGGACTACAAAAGGATACTGTAAATAACTGTATGCCCATAAATTAGATAACCTAGATGAAATGGATTTGTTCTTAGAAACACAAAAGCTGTCTACATTGTCTCAAGGAAAAAAACAGAAGATCTCAACAAACAAATTACTAGTAAAGAGATTGAATCAGTAATCATAAACCTCCCAACAAAGTAAAGCCCAGGACTAGATGGCTTTATAGAGGGATTCCACCAAACATTCCAAAAAGACTTAACTCCAATTCTGCTCAAACTGTACCAAAAAAATTGAAGAGCAGGAAACAATCCCTAACTCATTCTACAAGGCCAACATCACACTTCTACCAAAACTGGATAAAGATACTACAAGAAAAGAAAACTACAGACCAATATCTTTTATGAACATAGAAGTGAAGAACCCTCAACAAAATCCTAGCAAACCAAATCCAACAGCATATTAAAAGAATTATACAACGCAGTCAAGTGGGATTTACCTGTTACATACGGTTGGTTCAACATAAGAAAATCAATTAATGTAACATACCACATTAACACAATGAAGAAAAAAACACATGATCATCTCAATCGATTCAGGAAATGCATTTGACAAAATACTGCACCCTTTCTTGATAAAAACACTCAGAACACTAGGAATAGAAGGAAATTTCCTCAACATGTTAATAGGTACATATGTCAAGCCCAGAGCTAATATCCTACTAAATGGTGAAAGACTGAATGCTTTTCATTCTAAGATCAGGAGTAAGACATTGATGCCCACTGTCACCACTGTTATTCAACATTGTACTGGAAGTCCTTGCCAGAAAAATTAGGCAAGAAAAATAAGTAAAAGACATCAAAATTGGAAAGGAAGATGTAAAACTTTCCCTTTTCACCGATTATATGATCCAAAATACAGAAAATCCTGAAAAATCTACAGCAAAGCATCTAGAGCTAATAAATGATTTCAATAAAGTGGCAGGATACAAGGTAAACACCCCAAATCAGTAGTGTTTCTATACACAAGCTATGAACAAACAGAACAAGAAATCAAGAAAAAAATTCCCTTTGCATGATCAACTAGAATAACTAAATATCTGGGAATAAATCTAACCAAGAATATAAAGGACTTGTATGCAGAAAACTACAAAACATTGCTAAAAGAAGTAAAAGAAGACCTCAAGAAATGGAAGAACATTCTGTATTCATGGATTGGAGGACTAAATATTGTTAAGATGCCAATATGACCCATAGCAATTTATAGATTCAATGCAATCCCAATCAAAATTCCAAAAACCTTCTTTGCAGAAATTTAAAAGACAATCATCAAATTTATATATATGGAAGGGCAAGGGGCCCCAAATAGCTAAAGTCACCTTGGAAAAGAAGAATGAAGTTGGAGGACTCTCGTTTCCTGATTTTAAAACTTATTACAAAGCCACAGTAATCAAAACAGCATGGTACTGGCACAAGGACAGACATGAATGGAATACAATTGAGACCTCAGAAAGTAACCCTCACATTTACAGCCAACTGATGTTTGACAACGTGGCAAAGAACACTCAATCTTAAAAGAAAATAGTCTCTTCAACAAATGGTACTAGGAAAACTGGGTCTCCATTTGCAGAAGTAAAAGAAGGGGGACTCCTGCCTCATACCACATAGAAAAATCAACTCAAAATAGATCAAATATTTTAATATAGGAGCTAGAACTATCAAACTCTTAGTGTAAATTTTAGGGAAGTACCTTCAGGACCTTGTGTTAGGTTATCATTTCTTAGACTTTACACTCAAAACACAAGCAACAAAATAAAAAATAGGTAAATGGGACATCATCAAAATTAAAAACATTTGCGTCTCAGAGAACTTTATCATGAAAGTAAAATAATTAACTTCACAATGGGAGAAACTATTTGGAAAATACATATCTGATAAAGGCTTAGTTTCCAGAATATACAAAGAAATCCTCCAATTTAACAATAAAAGGATAAAGAACCCAATTTAAAAATGGGCAAAAGACAGACATATCTCCAAAGAAAATATACAAATGGCCAGAACACAGGTGAAAAGATGTTCAATGTCATTAGCCATCAGGGAAATGCAAATCAAAACCACAATGCGATAACATTTTGCACTCATTAGAATGACTGCTATTAAGAAAAAATATAAAATAACAAGTTTGGAGTAGATATGGAGAAATAGGAACATTCACTCATTGCTGGTGGCACTGTAAAATACTGCAGCTGCTGTGAAAGGTGATCTCATGGTTCCTCAGAAAGCTAAGTATAGAATGACCATATGATCCAGTAATTACACTACTAGGTATATACCCAAATGCACTGAAAGCAGGAACTCGAACAGATATTTGCATACCTATGTTCATAGCAGCATTATTTTCTATGCCCAAAGATGGAAGAAACCAAGTGTCCATCAACTGATGAAATGATAAACAAAATGTGGTATATACATACAATGGAAAATTATTTAGCCATAAAAAGGAATGAAGTCAGGATACATACAACAACATGGATGAATCTTGAAGACATCATGTTAAATGAAATAAGCCAGGCACAAAAGGACAAATCATGCTGATTTGAAACATTTAGAATTAGAAAACTCATAGAGTCAGAATCTAGAATATAGGTTATCAGGGAACTGGATGGGGACAGGAAATGGGAAGTTAAAGCTTAAAATTTACAGGGTTCCTGTTTGGAATGATGGAAATGTATTGGTAATGGATGATGATAATGGTAGCACAACATTGTGAAAACAATTGACAGCACTGAAATATATATCTGAATATGATTAAAGGGGGAAATGTTGGAATATATACATATATATATATATATATATATATATATATATGGTAACATAATACAAATTAAAAAAAAAATCCATAGAACTACAGTACACAAACAGTTGCCCTAAGCTAAACCATGAACTTTAATAGTACAGCTGTAAAAATGTGCTGTCTTCAGTTTTAATAAATTATCCACACCAATGCAGAGTGTTGGTGAGGGTGGTGGTTTGTGACAATCCTGGATTTTATACATGATTGTTCTGTAAACCCACAACCTCTCTAATTAAAACATAAAACTCTAATGGGTCAAAGACAAAATGGAGTCCTCAGATCACACAATGAGGCTGTGATCATGTGGTCTAGGATTCTTAGATAGAGAAATAAAGAGATTAAAAACAGATCTTCACTGCTCTATCAGTTCTTTTGTTCTCCTTTCTACATAAGGGGCAAAGTCCCTCCTACTCAGCCAATGTGCTGGGGAAGGCCTGCTCCCGGGGCAGATATTGAGTGTGATGGTGGTGACTGTTGGAAAGGGGGACGTGGGTGGGTGTTTGAAGCAGACAGTTACAGCCCCTATGTCCCTGTCCTTCCTTCCTCCTCTCACCTTTGGAGAGGTAATGTCCAAAAGGCAAATGTCATATTTGGGACATTAGGGAAGGGTATCTAGCAACTGGCTCCCCAACTTTTCTCCTGTCTAAGCCTCAATCTAAAAATGCAACAGAGCACTTTAAATGATTCCCATGACTTGCGCAGCTCACACCAGGTAGAAAAGTGTTCAGAAAACCTGAGCTGGTAACAAAAAATTCCTTCAGCTCAGCAATAAATGTGCCATGAAAGATGTCCTCTGGGAACCTAAGGGCAGGTAAGATGTCGGCTCTCTTCCTGGGTGCCCACTGATGGATCGCTGTGTGCCAGGCTCTATGCTCTGTGATTTCCCTTCACCCTCAAAACAGCCCCAGGAGCTGGGGACCACTATTACTCCCGTGTTACAGGTGATGAAAATGAGGTGCACAGTACTTAAGCACCTGTCCAGTTGTAATCAGAGTGTTGCATTTGTGCCACATGTGGAAACAGGGTTAGAAACCAGCTCTGTCTGACTCCTGAGCCCTAGCTGTTAACCAGGTGCTAGGCTGTATAAACTCTTTCATTTGGCTCATGCAGCAAACTTGTATTATTCATCTATTGCACGGTCACAGGACTAGGTCCTAGGGACGCAGAGACAGACTAACACGACACCCGTCTTGCCCTCAAGTCTCACAGTGGGTGAAGGGATAGAAAGTATGCTTCTTTGAGCACTCTAGCCTCATGTCATCACTAGCTCTGCCAGACCCAGATTAGATTCTAGTCTTAGGCATCCCACCACCCCCTCTGATTGTCAGTTTGGTGTCATAGGCAGTTGGCTCACAAGAAGAAACTTTCTTTGGTTGCAGGGTGAGGAGAGGAAGGACAGATGTGCCACAAAACCGAAGTCTGTTGGACAAGCAATGTGACAGCAGACATAGGAAGGGTGACAGCTGGAAAATAGAAGTTAACAGCCACTGCTCAGGCTGCACTGTGGGAGATGGTGTGTGGAGTGACATCATTATGGCTGAGTAAATACAGCTCAGGGCCCCCCAAAGCCATGGTAGGACACCCCAGCCAGTGCATTTCCTGTCTCATTTATAAAGCCCATTGTTTTGAAAGCAGAATCCGTGCTGGTCCTTGCCCAACTGTGCACTCCAGAGGTGTCATGCCAGAGATTTCCTGTTGGATCTGGGACTTAACTTAGCCATGGCTCCTGCTATTGATCACGGTGGTAATGCTGCAAGAAGTGCTGGGCTTTGGGTGAGGCTCTGAGCAGCTCATGGGCTGTACTGCTATTACTCCCAAAGATAATTATAAAGATAACACTGGTTAAAATATCTAATGTTTTATTCAATATTTTAGTGAGTTTCAATTATCCCAATTATAATTCAACAGTTTTCATATTTAAAACAATTATTGCCCTTTGCAATGAGTTTTGAAGGAAATAAATTGTTTGCCATTATTAGTCACTGCTTCTGCCAGAGGTTTCTCTGCCTACCCCTGCCCAACGCTGTTGCCTTTCAATTTACTTTTAACTTGCTTTGGCTTTTGATTAACCCTTACCTGCTCCTAGAGTTAGCAACCAAACTTAGTTGCATCCTAGGGGAAGAGGAAAAGTAGCTTCAGTGATCCCTGAAATAATTATCCTCATTAAAAATCAGTGGGACCCAATTACTAGCTGGAGGATTCTGACTCAGTTTAAATGTCATGAACACCAATCCTCAGCCCAAATGACAGAAGCAGATCACCAGGGTCAGACAGCTGTGGCAGGAAAGGAGACACTGACTCACTTCTGTTATTGCATTCAAATCTACCTCCTTGTTATTACTGTCATCTTGTGTTTATTGTGCACTTTCCTTCTATGCTAAGTGTTAAATTAAGTGCAAGGGAGTTGCAAGGAATAAGGAGCACTCTTACTCAGATATAGTTGTAATTAGAAAAAGGAGCCAGTGCCTACAGAAATGTGTTGTTGTTATAAAAAGGTAACAAAAGCTGAAAGAAACAAGTCCAAACATGAAGGTGTCTATCCGGGCTTGCATCTGACTATTCCATAAGACATTTTTATGGAATCAGGCTAATGACCGAGGAATTCAGAAATGACTGAGATCACACTTTCCCTCAAGGAATTTGCCATATAAATTATGGTTTGTGGCTTGAATGTGATCACCTAATCAACTATCTGGGTAATGACTGATTAATTGAAAGTGTTGTTTATAACATCCTAGATAATAGAGCTAGAGATACAGTATGGCTATTATTGGAAAATTAGCACCCTCAATACTTTGGAATACTGAAGGTATGTTTGTTACAAAAGAATTGGAGCACAATCACTGTGGAAATGAAATTTAACATAAAATACATTTTTCTAGGAACTGCCTTTCTGAGGAAATTTTGGATTATCATTCACACTCACACATCCCCCCACTCCCAGCAATGTTTCCTTGTGTCAGTATCTGCTTGACAGCCTTGGGTGTTGACTTTTCATGCTGGCATCTGGCATCATGAACCATTGAGAGATATTTTCACTGTGGATATGTTCCTTGCCAACTCTCAATTCAACAGAGTGAACTGCAGATTTTAATTAATGGAAATCCCTTTGACTTACCTTAGAATGAAAACATAAGTGAAGAAAGAGAATGTTCTTTCATTCATTCATTTTTTAAAAACTTAATCAATGTTTACATCTCACTTACTACATGCCCAGTCATGATCAAGGGGCAGAGGATAATTTGGTAAGCAATAAGCATGATCCCTACTTTTTGGTCTTCCATTTTAATGTATAAAAATGTAGGTAACTAACAAGCAAGCAAATAAAGGAATGAAGAAGATATTCTCATTTGGTGATAAGTACATGGAAGAAAATAAAATAGGATGATGAGTTGGAAAGTGACTAGAAGTGGAAAGGCCAATTCAGATATAATGGTTAGAGAAGTTATTATCAAAAAAGGTGACATTTGAGTCCAGAATGATGACAAAAATGATCCCACCTACAAAAATGAGGTAAGGAGTTACAGGCAAACCCTAAGAAGCTACCCTGACATGTTGAGAAGATTGTGGTGGTTCGAGCATAGTGAATGAAGATTAAGTGGAATCTCATATAAAGGGAGATATAGATAGGAGATAGATGATGAGGGACTTTTAAGCCTTGCTGGAGATTTTGGATTTTAGGTACAATGGGAAACCACTAGATGGTTTAAGCAGGAATGTGACATAGTCTTAACTGCATTTTTAAAGCATCTTTTTAACTCCCTCTGAAGAATGGAGGAAGGGCTGGAAAAAGCAAGAAATGGGGATGGGTAGAAGTAGATGGAAATAGCAAGTCTTGCTGGTAGATTGACTGTAAAGGGTAAGCCAGATGGAGGATTCAAGGATGAATCTTTGATTTCTGAATTAAACAACTGCATGAGGAAGAACTGGATAAAGACACAGCTGAGTGAAAAATTCTGTGTTCTGATATGTCCATATTAATCTTGAGGTAACAATTCAGCATCTATGTAGATGTCAAATACACAGTCGGGTATATAAACCATGGAACTCAGCTGAAGAATTTTCATGTAGCAATATAAATTTGAGAATCACAAGCTTTTAGAGCCATGGGATAGAATGAGTTTACCTTAAAACAGAGTGTATATAGGGAAAACCTTGTGGCTTCTAACCAAGCACTGGGGGAACTGAAATATTAAGATGTTGAGACAAAGACAAGTGACAAACAAATTAGCCAGTAAGGAAGGAGGAGAATAAAAATAGTGCACTGTCCCAGAAATGAGTGCTTCAAAATAAGGGAGTGGTCTACAAATGCTACAGAATAGTCAGAAAAATGCATACTGAGAGCAACTTTTGAGCTTTACAATATGAGGGTTAGTGGTTTCGGGGAAGTGGTTGTGAGAAGGGTTTGCTTGGAATGGGTTATGAGACAAGGAGACAGTGACTAGAGTCACCTTTCTGGAGATGCTCGTCTGTGAATGAATGGGACCACAGTTATAAAGAGATTCAGTCAGGTGCTCATTTGTTTTGTTGTTTTAAAGTAGGAGAAATTAGAGCTTCTTTGTTTGCTTATAGGAATGTTTGACAAAAAAATGAAAAAGATTGGTGCTACTTAAGATAGCCCTAGCAAATACCTTAAGAAATAGTGTATATTTGGGGTAGAGTACAAGAATTTAGGACAGTAGCTGGTTGTACAAACCATGAATTAATGAGATTTTAGAACATTTTTTACTGATGGGTCATTAAAGGTCATCTAGTGCAATCATTCATTTGCTGTTTCATTCCTTCAAGAAATAGGTTTTGGATATATTCCATGCAGCAAGTATAACTGAAGTAAAGCCTGCTCCCCCAATTCTCAAGGGTATCTTCTTTTTACCAACAATAAAAATGAGACCCGGAGGGGTGGAGTACTCTGCACAAAGTCAAACTATTTGATTGGCTAGAGGTGGGATGAAAATCTGTGACACTGTAGTGTCAATCATTGTTTTTTTCATTTTACCACACAATTGAACTCAGAACTTCATTTTCTCATCTGTTACATGGGGATTCAAGACAATAGGAACTTGACAAACCTACTCTGTTATATTTATACAGGCATAGGAGTTTGTTAAATGGTTCAGGTTCAGTAGAGTTCATTTTGGTTTTCTTAAAAATCCCAAGAGAAAAATTAAAATGGAAACAGTTTTTTATAAATATTTCTAAAATATTTACATATTAAATATATTGAAAGGTAAAGCAATTCTCTATAAATGAAAAGTAAAATAACTGAATGAAAAACTAACTGGGACTCAGCAGCAGATTTGAGCAGGCAGAAGAAAGAACTGAAGACAGGTCAATTGAGATTATCTGGTCTGAATAATAGAAATAAAAAATGATGAAGAAAAATGAACAGAGAGCCTCTGAGACATGTGAGACACCATGAAGCATACCAAAATATGCCTATTCAGGAGTCACTGAAAGAGAGGAGAAAGAGAAAGGAGAAGAAAGAATAGTTGAAGAAATAATGACCAAAATTTTCCCAAATTTGATGGAAAACTTATCTACACATCCAAAATTCTCAACAAACTCCAATTAGGATTAATTCAAAGAGATTCAAACCTAGACACATTATAATCAGACTATCAGGGACAAAGATAATGAGAAAATCTTGAAAGCAGCCAGAGAGAGATGCTCATCATGTACAAGGGATCCCAAGTGAGATTGCTAGATGATTTCTCATCAGAACCCTAGAAACCAGGAGGCAGTGGGATGGCATATTCAAAACAATGAAAGAAAATAGCTGTCAATCAGGGATTCTATATTCAGCAAAACTATCCATCAATAATGAAGAAGAAATCAAGACATTTTCAGCAAAAAATACCTATGAGAATTTGTTGCAGACCTGCCCTACAAGAAACACTAAAGGGGGTATTCAGTATGAAAAGAAAGGACACAAGGCAGTAACTAGAATCCATATAAATAAAAAGAGGGCATCAGTGAAGGTAATAAGAAATCACAATGGAAATTAGAAAATACCTTGAGATGAATGAAAATGGAAACACAATATATCAAAACTTATATGTTGAAGCCAAAGCTGTTCTTAGAAGGAAATATGCAGGATACATGCTTGTATTTGAGAATAAAGATCTCACATCAACAACCTAGTCTCAAGATGCTAATAAAATAAGGGAAAACTAATACCAATGCAAGTGGAAGGAAGGGAATAATAAAGACTAGCCAGAGATAAATGAAATGGAGAATAGAAAATCAATAGAGAGAATCAACAAACTAAAAGGTGGTTCGTTGAAAAAAATCAACAAAATGGACAAACCCTTAGCTATACTTACCAAGAAAAGAAAAGATTCAAATTCCTAAAATTAGTAATGAAAGTTCAGACATTACTACTGACTTTACAGAAATAAAAAGAATCATAAGCAAATACTACAAAGAATTGTATGCCAACAAATGAGATAACCTACAAAATGACAAATATCTAGAAACAGACAAACTACCAGAACTGACTCAGGAAGAAATAGAAAATATGCATAGAAATGCATCAAGTAAAGAGGTTGAATTAATATTAAAAAGAAAATTCTACAAAGAAAAGTCCAGGTGATTTCTAATAAACTTTCAAAGAATAATTAACATAAATCTTTTGCAGTTTGAAGGACATTATCAAAGAAGTGAAAAGATAACCTGCAGAATGGGAGAAAATATTTTCAAATCACATATTTATAAGGGTCTAGTATCTAGAAAAACTTGCATTACAACAATAAAATAACATCCCAATTAAAATGGACAGATGCTTTTAATAGACATTTTTTTCCCCAAAGAAAATATACAAATGGCTAAGAACACATGAAAAGATGCTCAACATTATTAGCCATTAGGAAAATTGAAATTAAAAGCATGATTAGATACATCTTCACACCCACTAAGATGGTTATAATCAAACAGACAGGCAATGACGAATGTTGACGAGAAGATGGAGAAATGGAAACCATCATACATTGCTAGTAGGAATGTAAAATGGTTCATGTGTTTTAGAAAACAGTCTGGAAGTTTCTCAGGTTTAAACATAATATTACCAGTTGGTGCAGTAATTCCAAACCTAGGTATGTGCTCAAGAGAAAGGAAAACATAAGTCCATGCAACAACTTGTCCACAAATGTTCATACCAGCATTATTCATAATAGCCAAAAGATGGGAGCATCCCAAATATCCATCGACTGATAAATGGATAAGCAAAGAATGGTGTAGCCATACCATTGTATATCATTCAGCCATTAAAAAGGCATGAAGTATTGATTCATGCTACAAAATGGAAATTGAATACATTATACTAAATGAAAGAAGCCAGACCCAAAAGGCTATGCATTTTATGATCCCATGTACATGAAAAGTCCAGAATAGGCAAATCCACAGATACCGAAAGTTGATTAGTAGGTTGCCAGGAGCTGGGTATGGAGTCTCTTTTGGGGTGATGAAAATGTTCTGGAATTAGATAATGGTGATGGTTGCACAACTTTGTTAATACACTAAGAACCACTGAATTATATACTTTCAGAGGGGTGAAGTTGATGGCATGGGAATTACATATCAATAAAAAAGAAAGTATTACAGCAAAGCCTGCATTTATTTCAGTGGTAAAAGAAATGGTGATGGCTGGAGCCCACAAATTCCATTCATAGAATAGAAAATAGTGGCTTTCTCTGGCAAACTTTTCCAGTGAATACGGTAGTATGTAATTTATTCGAAAGACTTTCAGCTACCTGAACGGGCAGAGTTGATAATAATTAAAACAAGAAGCAAGTGGGGTTTGGGATGAAAGACAGTATTAAAGCAGATGGCAGAGAGGAGGAAGAGATTTCTGCAGTACAGCCTTGGGAAAGATAAAGAAACTGCACTTGTATCTGTTGGGAAGGAGGAAGCTGAAATGTAGGTAAAAAGAAGCTAATGGAGCTAAATCAGTGTTCTGTTTTACTCCGGCATGAAATTATTACAGGCCATTTAATCCTGAGTCTAAATTGGGAAGGGTGTTGGAAAAATCCCAGTGAGGATACATGGGGAGTTTCCCCTTAACCAGGCCAAATTAAATGTCAGTGGTCTCTAGAGAAGTTATGATGCGCAAGTTAAAAACAGCTTGTTTTTTTTTCTTTTTTTTCCAATTAAAAGTCCAAGTATTCTAGGGATGTTGAGCTTTTTTTTTCCTTAGGGGTAGGGAAAGTGTTAGAGTGATTTTTTTAAAATGTTTGTAACATCACAGTTTTATCTATGTTTAAAAAATGTTTGGAAACGATCCAAATTCTTCACCAAGGGAACCACCTAGCAAACAGTCTCGCAAATGATGGCTCCTTTAACAAAGGTATTAAAACAGTACTATGCAGTCATTTGAATATATGAAAAGCTCTAAACCAAGAAGCCAATTAACCAAACACAAAATTATATGTCAACTGAAACATTTTCTCTATTCAAAAGTACTATCCATATGCGTATTAAGAAGAAAAAACTGTAACAAACTATGCCAATTATTTTCATATACATCATCTCATTTTAATCCCATAATGACTGTATGAGGTTGGTAATATTATCCCAATATTATAGATGAAAAATTAATTTACAGAACAGTTAATATAATCTTCCCAGTGCCACCAGACAGATAAGGAGCAGAAACAAGTTTCAAACCCAGGCCCTTTGACTTTAAAGTTCATTGATACAACCCAGAGACACACAATTTAATAGTCTTTCTATTTCTTTACTTTAATTACCTATTCATTGAAGCCTGAACATGATGGAATACAGAAATTAGATGGTACTCTTTCCTCTTCTCCCTGTCCTCATGTTGAATCTGCCCTCCCCATCTCTTAATGATGACAGATTCCAGAGATGCCATCATGAAGAAGTTCAGTCCAATGTGATGTCACCTACTTCATGTAGTTTTACATCTCAGCCTTAAACTCTTACTAAATGTTTATTGCCCCCACTCCCCCCAATTTCTACTGGGCTTTAGCCCAAAGAAGAGGTCACAATTGGCATGGGCAACCCTTCCTTCAACCTTCCCTCTTCTGGTTCCAGCTCCTGTGGTATAAGCTTGAGAAGAGGGAACGTGATGGGGGAAAAATGATCTTATGTAACTAGCTGCCTATTGGTAGTTAAATAAGCTTTCTTGGCTTTCTTGGTTTGCCTGGTGGTGGTCTGAGTTATAACTAGCAGAGCAGAACAATTCATCCCCTCTTCCCACCCCCACCATAAAGGCCTGACAGAGATTTCCGTCTCCTAAAAGTTTGAATCTCATTTTAGAGCTCAGAGTACTTGACTCTTCTATGTCTTCAGCTTTGTATCCTAGTCCTCTCAAGTCTAGAGGGACAGAGAAGTCCCACTCAGCATTCGGTTACACTTATTAGGTCACCGAAGTTCAAAATAATGTTTGGAAGAGGTGGCACATGTCCAGTTATATGGTACATTAGTACTTTGGCAGGCTCCTTCTAAGTAAGCATCCTCGGATGCCTAAAAGTATATTTAAAAAATAAAAAATACTTATTGAATCAAAGCAATGCAATTTATTGAAAAGTATATTTCTCTGGAATCAATGGAGAAAATAAGGTTAAAATATAAATTTCTATAGATTAAGAAGCTAAATGGGAGTATGAACTAAGAAAGACACAAACTGTTGCTGCGGAAAGAACTCTGCTTCCCAAGCTAGATGATGCTACTGGGTTTTGGCATCATGTTATGAAAGCTAAGCTAATGCCCTTCATTACTATTGATTGAAACACTTTAAATCCCTGTTCACCTACTGTTTATGGTTCTGTCTAAATGTTTTTTAGGATCACTATAATTTGTGACACTAGGCAGATTAATTCATTATATTCCCTTAGAACACCCCAGTTAACTGGTCTGCTCACCATCCCCAAGCAGACTGAGAGTTTTCCTAATGTTAATCCCACCCTGGGGAGTTATCCTAGGTTTTGTCAACCTGAAAAACTACCGCCTATTTTGGAGAGCCAGATCCCATCCCACTTCCTCTATCTTGCTATGGAAACTTCTTTAACCTGCTATCCTTTCTGGAATATGTATTGTCTTGAATATTGTTGAGCATTTCTTACAATGGATGTGTACCTCTGGATGTCTGTTGACATATTCTCCAGGGAGTCACTGCTTTGTTTTTATTGTTATTCATTTGCTTGGCAGGGAAGGGGAGATTTTAAATGTTTTTTATGCTGAATATTATCTAAAAATTAATAAAAGCAGCTACTGTATTAACAAATAACTATCTACCCTTCACTTCATTGCCCAAGCATATTTGCAGGAGAGTTTGTCTGTGTGATCACATTGGTACTGCAAGTCATCCAAGTGTGTTAGATCATAGGTTAGTTAAATACGTAAGTGACAAGTTTATGCCAAGTCAAAGCCAAATGTCTTCCCTACAGGGAATCTGTAGGAAGGATTTCTTTTAATAGAAAAAAATGTGGAAACATTCCCAGTAGTATGGCAGGCAAGATTCAAAAGGACTTCCACCGTGGTTGTCAGCACTATATTCATATTCAAGTAGAAATTTAGTTTCAATAAAGTAACACTATCCATCTCACTAAATTAGTATTGTTGAAATAAATATTATTGGTTTGTTTGGATTTAATTTGTAAATTTGTTTCATTTTACTGTTGTGTAAGTACAGTAAACATCAGGTGTTTGTACATAATTTTAGGTTTGTACATATTTAAGCAAAAATTTTACTATAACATAGCATTACATTTTATGTCAACACTGAGGAATCTGACAATCTCTGACAGGGATGTGGATTCTATTCAGGTTTGAAAAACCATGGTTGAGCATTGCAGGTTAGTCATTTATTCACAGAAACATGTCTTTTTTTCCAATGTTGGTTCAGTTCCTGGAGATCAGAGGTTACATCTATTATTTAATGTATCCCCCATGGCAACTAACTAATTGGCTTATGCGTAATGCGTCCTCAATAAAAATTTGTTGACGATTACGATGGCACTGATTCTGAAAGTTTTTCGTATATAACATGAGGTTGATCATGGCTTCTAGGATCCCTACCTACTCTGACATTCTAAACAATTTGCAAGAAAAGTAGGTTCCTTACGTACTAATGATAAGTCTGGTTGTGAGAAGCATTTTAAACATAGTTAAAGCACATCTAGTGATTTTACTTTTCTGGAGGAAGCACAGTTTCACATATTCTGTTTTTTAAAAGAGGGGGAGGATTAATCTCATTTTAATGGGCATATTTTACAGGGATTCTCTGTTGGACAGTGAGACTTGGCTCCACAATTATAGTTTCTCATGTGCCTTTTTATTTGCTGAAGGGAATTCGGCATTCTTTCTTCTTGGAACCAGGAATAGATGAAAAGTGGTTGTGTTTTCTTTGCTCCCTGCAAGTTTTCTGAAGAAGCCAATTGTCAGGCCAATAGAGAAAGCAAATATAACTCCCAGCTTTTAGTGTAGTTGGGAAGATAAAAATAATCTCAGCATAGAAGGAAATAATGGGAATATAGACTTCAAAACCAAATAAAACTGGAAACATCAGCCACAGAGTTTGAAGATACAGACTCTCCTACATCTTCTGTAGTTAACATGCCCTGGCATATTGGTTGGTTTGAAACATGCAGACGTGGTATAAGACCTGAAATTAAGGTTCAATATTATGTGAAGCTTTTACATCCAGTAAAATGAGGA